>NC_090922.1:234327809-234628711 GCF_040938575.1 Ambystoma mexicanum | reverse complement strand
ATACCAGTCAGCCCGTCGTGTCCCCTTCCTCCCACGGGCCTCTGGTGTCGCCTGGGCTTCGTGCCTCAGTTTCCCGTCCTCTGCTGTTCGCGATTACGGCCATGGTTGTTCACCGGTGCGGGGACCGCCGAACTTTATTTTGAGACACTCGTTAGCCTGCTAGGGGTGGTGGAACCGCTTAGTTCAGCTGGAGGGCTCCGGAGCGCCGTCGACACACATCTATCTGGTGTCGGCGGCCATCTTGGAATCATAAATAGCATATTTAAGGCAAATATTACCAGGTAAGGGTGATGGGGCCATTAAACCCCTGCAATGAGAAACGTGTAAACAATGGAAAGATTATGCTTGTCAAAAATCTATAAGGGAAGCACAGATTTAAAAACTTGAGACAATCTGAGAAAGAGGAAGCGCACGCATATGATCATAAACAGATGAAAAAAGATTGTAATGAGGTAGACTGCGAAGATATGAGGATTAAGGGTGTTTAGGTAGCCAAGGCTTACCCCTCAGTCCTGACACCCGAATCAAAAGTGACCTTAGAGGACGAGACCAATCCGTTGTTAGAATGTTTCATGGTTAAAAGGCCTTCCCCACCCTTATGTCGAGTACCTAGTGATAAGGTGGTCTCCTCGCCACCTCATGCTCACAAGATTACAGCTCACGACAAAGAAAACTGCAGAAAAGGTAGTGTTGGCATGGACCAAAAATGGGGTGGAAGGAGTATAACAAGCTAAAGTGAAATCTGAAGGTGTCTCCCTAGCTAGTCCCCAGGGATCTGTCATCCAGGTGGCCAGGACACGGCCATCGCTGTTGGATCCAGTCCCTGGGGGTGGACCAAAGAGGGAGGGTCACTTGGATGGGGGGTCCTCTGGGAGTGGGACACCGACAGGTGACACGCGGCATCCCCCTTCCTTTGCCACCTTTTCCCCCTCCTCTCACATAGGACATTCTAAGCTACTGCCCCCCTTTCCAACACAAACACTTTCGCACAACAGACTAACACCAGAGCCATTTAGCCAACATGTCCGAATTCAAGGGCCATTCAAAGTCTGGCAATTGATCAGAATCACACACACCCGACAGCCCTTTCGCTTCCCCACAGGGATAAAAGGTGGACCCAGAGAGCACAGCACGAGCACGACAGACAGCACGACGAGATGGCTAATCCAGCACGGCAGTTCAAGAGAAGGAGAAAGGCAGCAGGAATCGAGAGGGTGGCGAGGAGAGAGGTGACCTTGCCCTTTTCGTCCCAGACCTGTGGAACTTTCGTGGAAGAGAGCCCAAGACCGTGAACAATAGCACAAGTGTCTTGTAGCAGATGTCAACGGTACACAGGGCAAGCTTATACCGATAAGCAGTACTGAGGGAAGCTCCTGTGCCAGTGGTACCGACCTGGACTCCAGGAAAGCCAAAAGCCAGAGTCGAGGGGAGAATCGGTAAGAACTGGGTTGTGTTGAATGAGAAGCGCAGAGTGGCAAGTTTGAACTAAGTTTAATGAACTGTGTAAAGAACTGTAAAAAGTGTCAAGGGGAGACTGGCTGCAGAGGGAAAACTAGCACCACGTGGTTGCTAATTCAAGAAACTCTGGTCGATCCCCATCTGAGCAAAACTACGGGTACCAGAAGGCCGTAGGAGTTGCCAAAAGAGGTCAAAGTGGTCATACAGGAGGTCTAGTAAAATCTCTGTACAATCGAAAGACTGATGTACAAAATGAAGTGAAAGAAACAGAAGTGAATCCTGCAGCGAGAGGAAACAAGGGAAGCGAATCCCAAGAGGGGCAATGTCTAAAGTCCCAAAAAACGGTGTGATTGGAATGGTTTAAAAAGAACTGACAGATAAATTGAGAAACACGATACGTGAAGGATCAGCGCACAGAAGTTGACCCAGGGACGAAGTCATCACCCTATGTGATACTGTGATAAACAATTTAGAAGGGTCAGTACCCAGAAGAGGGTGACCCCGGGGTGAACCCATCACCCAGCGAACGTTGGAAACAAACTTTTCATTTGTTAAAGGAACGTTTGTTCTGTTATTTGAACACATCAGGTCCTCAAAGACAAGAGACTCAAGTGAAACAAGACTTTGCCATCGATGGCCCTGAGTGCTGAAAGCTTGAGAGGGTGTCCTGAGAGCTGCCATTTGAAGTGTTGTCTTGTGCTGGAGAAGCCCAAGACTGTACTGTGCTCTGAGCTCCCATCTTAACCTGTGTCCAAAACATGGGGAAGGGAGACCCAAGCTACCGCATCTTGACATATTATTTGAGAACACTTCTTTCTTTTCTTGAGAATTATCCCACACCCCTTTTTGTATTAGTTGCAAGGTTTGGCAATAGATTTCTTACTATAGGCCCTTTTTATTTTGGCACAACGCCACTAGGACTGCCTTATTTTTCATTTGATGGTCGTCGCTTTCTTCCATCTTAGATATGGGCTTAGATTAGGCGTTTTTCCAACCTGAATACAGCATTCATTGTTCAATAAACAACCTTGAACTGTGATCACTTGTGTATGTTTTACTTGTTGTCACCATGAGTTCCTCACACCCAGCAACGAGATACACTTATACTTGCAATAATACAAAGGCTATGCAAACAAATGTGGAAGTTACATTAAAAGGGGAGTGAGAACAATGAAGTGTATCTCCTGCTAGATGACTATGAGAGCAATGAATTACGCTTATACTCTTGGATTGCTTGGTCTAACTTCTGTCCTGCAATAGTGTCAACATTTCTATTTCGGATCATTAATGCCCCATCAAAATTCTATGGTAACTCAAGCATGATAACACGTATCCAGCAAGTGGTTCCCCGCAAGCAAATGAATTGGGATAAATGACTGCTTGCAGACAGGAAGAAGGGGAGTCAGTTTAAAAATATGTTGCACAAAAGGAAGAAGCTTTTGCTTTGTATAGTGGAATGGACATGGCTATGCCATAGGGACAGAAAGCCTTTTGTTCACACTTTTGTAGAGGGATTGTTGCCTCTCAAACCTATGAGTCTACATGGCCAACTCAAACTGCTGCCCAGATTTTTACTATGGCTAGGTACTGTGCGAATCGCCACGCCAAAGATAATGGGGAGAAGGAAAAGAAAATGAAGGAATTAAAAACCAGAGCACTAATGCAACAGGCTTTTCCAGAAAGGAGGCAGAGGTAATATGTGTAGACAAAGAAGTGCCCTGCCAAACAGTGGAGCATGTGTGATACATACTGGGTGTCATTTTTGTAAAACGGTGTACCACTGGAAAGAACCGAGGCTGGGAACAGTATAGTAACAAATACTGGGACATCAGAAGAGAAGAATGAGCAACAGCATAATTATTTTGACCCTAGGCAAGGTCAGCAGGATTCAGCTAGGAATTATTATGAGGAGGACTATAGCAAAATAGACTGCACAGCATAGGGCTTCCCTGCAGAGGGAAAAGGGTGCATAACTATTCCTGTAGATTTAAAGGGGTCATCTGTAAAAATAACAGTGTAAGGCAAACAGGCGACATTTCTCCTCGACACTCCTCTCTCCGGGAAAGTAAACACATCAGTGGCATTCTCTAATAATCCGGTCCAAAGTCCAATATCTGATCCTGCGGTATAGGTTCTATAACTTGCTTGGCTCTTTGTTGTCACTGATAAATGTGCTTTAAATCTGTTGGGAATGGATTTGATGAATCATTTGCATGCAACACTTGTGTATCTGCGCGTTATAAATGCCATATCATATCATGCAACTATACATTGTTCGGCTGATGGAGTATACCTAACATGTAATGCTGAGTCCTTTTCAAAATGTTTTGTCGCATTTCTGTTGTTTGTGCATGAAAAGCAAGGCTGTGCGTTATCTGTACTAACTCAACAAGAAGGGGGTAAAAACAGACCATGTGCATATTATTCTTCCACATTGGATCCAGTGGCAAAACCACTTCAAAATTGTTCATGGGTGTAGCGGCTGCAGCCATTTCTATGAAGCAAACCGATGCCATAATTTTGTCATACAACGTTGTAATACTTTAAATTCTGCCACCTTGCTACCCCTCCCATCGGATGAATCAAAAGTCATGCATGATTGTATATTAATAAGAGATAATGGCCGAAGCAGCCGGAATACCGCCGAGTGCGGCCCTGCTGGCAGTCCACTGAGCTCCATCTAAGTGCAGGGTTGTTTTAGGGGCCTCGTTTCTAGGGATTAAAGCCCTCTGACCTGTCCCTGGTATCCAAATCTAAGCCATCTGGGATGCACAAGGACTGCTCCTTTTGCTTCCCAGATGGCTCAGACATGGTGGAAAACTTTGCAGCTCAAAGGTACCATAAGCATAAGAGGAAGCACTTGCACAGGTACACTTCCCCTGCTCATATGGCCAACAACTACTACACCCTCTACTCCAGCACTAGTACATATACCATCTGCTGTTCCTCTTATACCTCCTACTCCGGCCCCTGTGCTTACCCTGGACTTGGTGCCCAATCCGCCGCTGGTAACAGGACTATGTACGTCATATAGCCAAGAGGTCCTAGAAAAATCTATTGTGATGATGCTTTACAAAAAGGGTCACTTTAGTAAGCACCCATTACTCCAGGATGAGGTGGTAAATGAAGGGGATGATGACCCATATGCAGCCTCAGACAAATTCATCAGGAGGGATTTCCTGGAGGTGACGTTTGCCTACCAGAGTTTGAATTCAGGTTTCCGTGATACTGAGCCGCACTCTACTTTGTTTCCGGTGCGGCAGGTAAAAACACCTCGGGTGGTGGGACTCACAGTGATCCAAAAGTGAAGGATGCAATGACAAAGGAATGTAAGGCTCTGGATAAGACTGAAATTCCTAGGTTCCTCATGACATTACACCCTCTTCGGGGATTCCCTCAGAACTTCCCAGTAATCCTGAAAGTGGATTCATTACTTCCTTCTTTTTCAACCAAAACGCCTGTAGCTTCAGGAGGAGGCCATGTCTTCTGATGGCATCATGCCATAATTTTACGGCAAAAAAATGCCGACTACTGGATTTTGAAGGACCTATTTCACTGCATGTTATGTTACGTTAACGGAACTTATATAGCGCACGTTTACCCTCAGGCATCATGGCACCCACCAGCAGAACGGGCAAAGAAATAAGAGGGGAAATTCAGAACAGAAAGGGTTTTAAAGTGCAGCGAAAAGGAAGATGGTCAGAAGTGGTGCGCAGGGAACACAGAAGAGAGTTCCAAGCCTTGGCTGCAGAAACTGAAAAGGCAGGAACACTCATACGGGAGACTCTGACCGGGGGGGAACTTGGCTCAGAAGAGCAGATTGGGAGCAAAGCGGCCACAGAGGAACATAAGGGGAAAATTTGGTCTGTAAATATGCCAGCCCTTTTTTTTATAGAAGGCCCGGTGTACACTGCAGTGCTACTTAAGACGACAAGCTTCTCGACAGAGAGCCAGTGAAGCTGGCGAAGCAGGGGGGGCATATAGACACCAAACAGGGGGGCGAAGAACAAACCTGGCTGCAGCATTCTGAAGGAGCTAGAGTCGATGCATAAGATAGGCAGGCTGAACAAGATAGAGCGCATTAGAGTAGCCCATGTTAGTGAGAACAAGAGCAGCCACGACAGGTGCCTGAAAGCGGACTGGAATGAAAGGGAGGACTTTCCATACGGTTGTAAGTTTAAAGTGGCCAGATTTACAGACTGAGGCAACCTAACCAAACATAGACAAGGAGGAGGACATTTTTACACCCAGGTTTTTGGCAGAAGAGGTAGGCAGGGGCAATGGTCCCAGAGAGGTTAGCCAAAAGTCTGCCGTCCAGAAAGACCGAGGGCTGGAGGTGCCGACAATAAGTACCCCTGTCTTATCACCATTTAACTTCAGCCAGTTTGCAGCCATCCAGGAACCCAAGTCCACCGGGCAGAAGCCGTACAGCAGTATCAGGCCGAGTAAGATCGAGACGGACTATGGTTTGCATGTCATCGGCATAGGAATACCACCGAAAGCCATAGGAGTGGATAAGGCGTAGAAGTGGCCTGATATAAATGTTGAATAGAGTAGGAGAAAGAGCAGAACCCTGCGGAACTCCGCAGGATAGAGGGACAGGGTAAGAGCAGAAAGGAGAAAGAAAGACAGACTGAGATCCGTCTGCCAAGAAGGCAGAGAACCAAGTCAGAACCTGGCCAGACAGTCCCGCAGCAGATAGCCGAGAGATCAGGGTGGGATTGTCAACAGTATCAAAGGCAGCAGATAGATCTAACAAAATCAGTGCCCGATACCACCCTGATCAACCAGGAAAACAAGATTGACAATCACAGAAGTGAGAAATGACTCTGTACCTCTCCCACGGTGGAACCCAGACTGAAAAGAGTCAAAGGAACTAGAAGATCCAAGAAAGGAAGAGAGTAGAGGGGAGACCAGAGACTCAAGCAGCTTCATGTGAAAAGGGAGGAGTGAAATGGGATGAAGGTTTGAGAGCACGGAATGATCAAGATAAGGCTTCTTGAGCAAGGGACTAACTAGTGCGTGCTTCAAAGCACTAGGGATATATCCAGAGGGGAAGGGAGTATTGACCGCTGATGTAATTAATGGGACAATATCCCGGGGATCTCTTTAAGAAGAGCAAGAGGAATAGGATCAAGAGGTGAAGCAGATTTAAGCTTATGAATTGCAGTAATAACATCATGATAAAAAAGGTGGGGAAAGGTAGACCAATTGGAATTAGATGCGACAGAAGAAGCAGAGAAAGAAGGAGTAGCAGACTGCCCCCACCATATTGCTAATGTTCTGAGGAATTATATCAATCTTGTTAAGCAAGACAACAAGAGAGAGAATAACAGAGATCCTGAGATGGTACAGCCTGTGACCCTGCTTTGGCAGGGGAAGAAAGGGAGTGAACCAGATCAAACAGTGCTTTAGGCTGATTGATGGCTACCTCCACTTTCAGACTGAAAAAAGATTGTTTGGCAGAGACAATAGCCTTCTGGTAGGATGCCGTAGTGAGGCAAAAGGAGGTTTTATCAGCCAGTAGCTGGCTCTCCACTTCCTCTCCGACCTGCAAATAAGTTTGTGGGCCATGAGTTAACCAGGGCTCAGAAGGGCGAAATGCATGTATATATGTGGGAGGGAGGGGGGTTATAAAGTTAAAAACATGCGGAGAGGTATAGCTGGGCTCTCCCACCAAATATATATGCAGTGAAATGGGGTGAAAAAAAAACAACCAAATTCAGCATTTTGGGATTCTGTATTTTATTTTTGAAAATATCACACAGACAGGGATAAAAATTAAGATTTGGTAAGCAGGAGCTAAAAACAGCTCCTGGATATCGGCATGAATCAGTGACCAGGGGCTACCACTGTGGGAGGAGGAGGTAGTACAAAGCATTTTGCAAATCGGACTGCCAAACAAGATACAAACGTATAATTTTGGCCATGATGTATGAACACGCATGCTTGTAAATATCTTTTATGTTTCTCCTAATGATTATTTATTGGTTATCCCAAACGCACAGAGTTTAATTAATATAGTGTGTTTTCTCAGCATCAGTTGGCCTGGAGAGCCAAAAGTAACTCCTGAGCTGTTATCGGCAAGTTAACCAGGCTCTACTAGGCTACAAGCAGGAGCTAAATAGCTCCCAGCTCCCCTCAATTTCGAGCCCTGCATAGATCCCTTCTGACCAGGTGTACAAGAAGGTGTAAAGGGTTCTCAAAAAACAACCTATGCCTCATCCAACTTTGTGGTAAAGGCTGTCACCCAAGACACCAACACAACTCAGTCCTTGTTAAAAGATTTCAATGATATTTGGGCATCCTCAGAAGATGGATCAGACTGCACAGACTGCATGCTGAGGATGACGGACTGCATGCTGAGGATGCAGAAGCAATTCCTCATGGACAAGGTGTGAAATTCTCTCAAGGCAGAAGCTTCAGCTTCATCCTCTATAGTGTGGGCGGGCAGGGTATAGTGACTTTGCTACCTATTAATAAGGTGTTCCGATCCTACTCTGGAGAGGGGTTCCAAGACGCATGCCAGTGTAAAGGTGCAACTGGTTAGCCACTCCCCATGAACAAAGAAAAAAGATGAAGCTGCTTCTGACACCACTGCTCAAACTATTAAACACTGTGAAAGCACAATAAGTAATAATAATGATGATCTCTAGCCTGTTGTCATGCACCAGCCCTGGAAGCTTGTCCATCGCTGGAGGTACTACTAACATGGATGCCAGAAGCAAGCCTTACGGTCTAGTCTATTCCAAGATGGCTGCCTACTTCTATAACCTGCTGATCAGACTAGCGCTCGGCGAGTTTGATCGAATTGCTACCAGCGCTGCCAGTCCCCTTCAGTGACTCGCTTTCTTCATTCAGCTTAGTTCCTAGCCTTTTTTCTGTGCCTTTCCACTCGTGGTGTTTTCAGGTCTTCAGGTAAGGTGATCGGAATCTATCCAAGCTGTCTTAGCTTTCACTACGCGTTTACTTCATTACACGCGTATTCCTTATCTGTGTTTACTTTTACGTTTCGTCCTGCCCCGCCGTGTTCAACCGCTTACTCGGTTGGGGTAATTCTGTACCTTTTCTGATCTATTCCCTATCTGTGTTTCCTCTATAATTCGGCTTGTTACATTCTATGCCGGTATACTCACGGAGGCCAGTGAAACCGAAGAAACTTGCAGTATCTCCGCACGCTGAGTCCAGCAACATGCTCCTTATTCCATACCGGAGTGTTCCATAGCTGGAATTGGCAGACCAAAGTTCCTGTCTCAGCAAGTCTTCGGCAAGACCTCAGATCTTCTCATCACTACGGTCTTCCATCGGGGGTTTTTGCCTATACGGCTTTTTCCCCGTTTAGGGCGTGCTCCTCTGGTAACCTCCGGTTCTGCATTACATTCAGACCACGGAGGCGGCCGAGGGAGCGCGGCCCTTTTTACGACAAAAAAAGGAGAAGAAGAAGCCAGAGAAGAAGATCAAGAAGAGAAGCTCAGTCAGGGTGGAGGAAGAACCTGATCAAACAGGTGAGGAGGAGTCTGGGGAAGAGGAGACCCCGCTTGACAGTATACAACGCCAAAAGAAGGAAATGGCTTCGCCTGAGCAGCTCCAAGAGTTGTGTAATGCCATACAAAACCTCAGAGTGGACATGCAATCACTACATGCTGAGAACCTTCTTCTCCGACAGCAAGCTGCGGCCCGGGAATCCAGCAGAGATGACTTACCTTCGATGCCCTTTACTTATGAAATATGACGGAAATCCCAAGTACATTAAGGAATTTCTTGATGCCTGCTCAGTCTACTTCTCTTTTAGACCTCGAGCATTTGAGTCTGGAAGAGCTCGAGAAGGATTTCTCATTTCCAATTTGGCTGGAAGTGCCCTTGCTTGGGCAACCCCTTTGGTTACCAGCCAAGACCCTCTGGTAAATGATTTTGCTCAGTTTGTACAGGGATTCAAGAACAGATTTGAACGCTCTGACGTGCAATATTCCAAGTTTGATGCCTTCCTTGAGGTTAAACAGGGGAATCAGGATCTTCAGAGCTATATTGCCCACTTCCAGGCCTTAGCAGTATCTACCGAATGGCCAGACTCAGCACAACAAGCTCTATTCCGACAAGGCTTGAATGAAGACCTTAAGAACGAGCTGGCCCGAGTAGTCAGGCCTGACACTCTCCAGGAACTGGTGACCCTAGTACTCCAGATTGATTTCCGTCTTCAGGAGAGACAAACTGAGAAAAGAAGAGGAAGAGGGCCGACCTCCCAGCATAGCCCTCCCAGGGAAGAAGAGAACGTCCTACTCCGGAGGAACTCATGCAAATAGGGTCAACCAGAGGACATCTTACCAAGACGGAAAGAAGGCGGAGACAGGACCTGAATCTCTGTATGTATTGTGGGTCAGCTAAACACATGTTAAAGGACTGTCCAGACATACCCTCAAAGCGACAGGGAAATGCCAAGCCCCAGGTATTTGCAAGGGAGACCATGGGGAAGACCGCCTAAACCGTTGCAGTTCTACCAGAACCACTTCAGAAGGAATAGAAGATAATCGTTTGATGGTGTTCGAGGTTACGTTTACTTGCAAATCTGGACAGAAACTTTCAGTACTGGCCATGTTAGACTGCGGAGCTGCAGGAAACTTTATCAATGTAACCTGGGCCGAGGAGAACCAAATACCACTAAAGGAAAAGGACAAGCCAGTACCGGTGGAAGGAGTGGACGGAAGCCCTCTAACTTCAGGACCTATTACGATGGAGACCATTCCCATCACAATAGGCATGGAATACCATGTTGAAACCCTGCGCTTTGATGTTATCAGAGCAGCTCATTTTCCATTGATCCTGGGAATCCCATGGCTAAGAAGACATAACCCCAGAATAGACTGGACAAGGAATCGGATCAATTTCGATTCGGAATTTTGTCAAGAACATTGCATGGAACCGAGAGAAGCTTCGACTGAAGTCCGATCCAGTCTGGCAAGTATTCAAAACCGTCTTCTGATATCTTCTTTACCTAGACAATACCAACCATTCGCAAGAGTGTTTGAGGATCATAACCCGAGACTCCTCCCACCTCATCGTAATGAGGACTGCAGCATCGATCTCAAGGAAGAAACCTCACTTCCATTCGGACGCATGTATCCTCTATCCTTAACCGAAAAGGAGGCCTTGAAGGAGTATCTAGCAGCCAATTTGGCAAACGGTCTTATCAGACCCTCGAAATCTTCAGGAGGAGCATCATTGTTTTTCATTTCAAAGAAGGACTCCAAGGAACTACGCCCCTGTATAGACTACAGGGGTCTAAACAGCATAACCATTCGAGACAGATACCCGATGCCGTTAATCAGAGACATACTTGAGGCAGTTCGGAATTCCAGGGTGTTCACCAAGCTCGACCTTCGAGGGGCTTATCACCTGTTAAGGATCAAGAAGGGGGACGAGTGGAAGACGGCGTTTAGAACACCGTTGGGGTTGTTTGAATACTGTGTCATGCCATTCGGCTTGGTGAATGCTCCAGCGGTGTTCCAACGTTTTGTTGACAGGATTTTCGCAGACCTGTTATACTTATCAGTGGTTGTATACCTCGACGATATACTGATATTTTCCTCTTCATTAGCTGAACACCCATTTATCATCCGCACGGACCATCGAAATTTGAAGGTTCTTCAACAAATGGAGTGCAGAAACTCAAGGCATGCCCGGTGGGCATATTACTTCTCTAACTTTGACTTCCGGATCACCCACATACCAGGATCCCAAAACAGCGTCGTTGACGCTCTGTCCCGAAGCTGGAGCGTAGAAGAGCTATCTGAGGTAAAGACGGAGAAGATCCTACCAGGACACCATTTCCGCACGGTAGCAAACCTTTTTCTTCAGGAGGTTAGAGAGGAACTACTTCATAGCACACAGGCGGAGAAGGACTCCTGTCAGTAGCAGGAACGCGAGGGATTGTGGTTCCATCTACAAGCTTTGTTTCTTCCTACACCTAGTTTGAGAACACAAGCGATAAGATTTTGTCATGACCTTCCCTTAGCAGGACACAAGGGAGAGAAGGCAACTTTTGAGCTTGTCTCCAGGAACTTTTGGTGGCCGTCCATGCGAAGCGACATAGCATCTTGTTTCTTTGTGTCTCACTTGTGCCATCAATAAGACACCCCGTCATAAACCACATGGCCTTCTACACCAAGCTAAAGCACCAACACGTCCCTGGGAAGACCTCGTAGAACTTCCTACCTCTAAAGAAAAGACCACAGTCTTAGTTGTAGTGGATTCGTTCTCCAAGTTGGCACAATTCATTTCCCTTTCTGGAATTCCGTCAGCATCAGAGACTGCTACGTTTTTCTTCGCGAAGTGGTTAGACTACATGGTTTACCTCGTTCCATTATCTCCGACAGGGGAACGCAATTCATTTCAAAGTTTTGGGACTCGTTGTGCACCCAACTAGGTATCCAAAAGGGCCTTATCGTCTGGGTTTCACCCGCAAACGAACGGCCAAACAGAGAGGTTAAACGCCAACCTAGAACAGTATCTTCGCTGTTTTTGTAACAAGGAACAGGATGATTGGGCAGTCCTACTACCTATGGCGGAATTCACTTATAACAACACCCATCACACAGCTATCCGGATGAGCCCCTTCAAGTGTACATATGGGTACCATCCTCACCATCTACCAGGTATTTCCATTATCAAGGGTCAAACTACCACTCCAGCTTTGGAACGGATGCTTACTGATCTTCGCAGGACCCACACGGAAGCCCTACGAACATTAGAAGACAGCCGCAAGACATACAAGATGTATGCCGATACCAAACGCAGTGCTGTGCCTTTTTGGAAACCGGGAGACCTAGTCTGGTTGTCAACGAGATATCTTCCCCGGTGGACACATAAGGGAATGTTTGCTGCCAGATACATAGGCCCCTGTAGGATTAAATCTCAAATTAATCTGGTTGCCTTCCGACTACAGCTACCTCGTGCATTGCGGCGAATACATCCTGTTTTTCACTCCTCTCTACTCAAGACATATCAAGAGGATCCATTCAAGAGATCTAGGAGGAGAACTGTGGTAACACCCCAGGAGGAACCAGAGGAATATGAAGTGGACAGGATTGTGGATTCCCGCTACAGAAAGGGAACCTTACAATATTTGATCCACTGGAAGGGCTTTCCCTCAGCTGAAAGAACATGGGAGCCAAGAACGCATGTGCATGCCCCCAGACTGGTACAGCGATTCCACAGACTGTATCCGGGGAAACCAGGAGGGAGTAGATATAGGAGGGGGCATACTGTCATGCACCAGCCCTGGAAGCTTGTCCATCGCTGGAGGTACTACTAACATGGATGCCAGAAGCAAGCCTTACGGTCTAGTCTATTCCAAGATGGTCGCCCACTTCTATAACCTGCTGATCAGACTAGCGCTTGGCGCGTTGTATCCAATTGCTACCAGTCCCCTTCAGTGACTCGCTTTCTTCAGTCAGCTTAGTTCCTAGCCTTTTTTCTGTGCCTTTCCACTCGTGGTGTTTTCAGGTCTTCAGGTAAGGTGATCGGAATCTATCCAAGCTGTCTTAGCTTTCACTACGCGTTTACTTTATTACACGTGTATTCCTTATCTGTGTTTACTTTTGCGTTTCGTCCTGCCCCGCCGTGTTCAACCGCTTACTCGGTTGGGGTAATTCTGTACCTTTTCTGATCTATTCCCTATCTGTGTTTCCTCTATTCCTTTCCTCTATCTCTCCGTATAATTCAGCTTGTTACATCCTATGCCGGTATACTCACGGAGGCCAGTGAAACCGAAGAAACCTGCGGTATCTCCGCACGCTGAGTCCAGCAACCTGCTCCTTATTCCATACCGGAGTGTTCCATAGCTGGAATTGGCAGACCAACGTTCCCGTCTCAGCAAGTCTTCGGCAAGACCTCGGATCTTCTCATCACTACGGTCTTCCATCGGGGTTTTTTGCCTATACGGCTTTTTCCCCCCATTTAGGGCGTGCTCCTCTGGTAACCTCCGGTTCTGCATTACATTCAGACCACGGAGGCGGCCGAGGGAGCGCGGCCCTATTTACGACAAAAAAAAGGAGAAGAAGAAGCCAGAGAAGAAGATCAAGAAGAGAAGCTCAGTCAGGGTGGAGGAAGAACCTGAACAAACAGGTGAGGAGGAGTCTGGAGAGGAGGAGATCCCGCTTGACACCTGTCCACATGCAGGTAAAACAATCATATCTTATCATCGCTCCACCACTCCGAGCTCCAAAGCGCTTCTGCACCAAGCTCTTGACAATTTCACAAATGCCACAGGGGTGCCAGAATCAACCGGCTCCCTACCTCACCAGGCCGAAGAGTCGTCACAATACCAGAGCCGAAGCCGGAGCAAGTTAAGGCTGGTGAGGCCAATGTGAAAAATTGTGAGCAAAGTAATTGTTAGGCACTCTGCAAAATGAGTGAACATTAGTTCTATATCATGTAATTCTGTGCACACAACGTTAGTATGCTTGTCTTGCACTAAAAATACATCTTGCTTTGCATGTATACATTTATTCCTGGAACAGGCCATGAGTGGAAAAAACCTAGATAGCAGCTGCACTAATATTAGCCCGAGGCCCTGACTCTGTGTTCGTATTCAATTTGTTCTCAAAATAACCTCAGAGGTATGGACAAAGCATTCGCTGTCGTTATGCTCTCCGTTTAAACACATTCTGAATGAATAAACCTTAAACAGCGCTGTGCCGGTATCTCATTCTCTTGGGGGATGTATGTGTGTGTGTGTCCATTCACAAGCAGGCCTTATGACTGGATTATTTCCCACACTAAGCCGAAGGATAGCTAAGAAGCAGTAGCAGCAATGGCAAACTAACAAACCACTGAGTCTTCTTATAGGGCTAGGGAGTGGGGGAGGGGGATTGTGCAGCCAGAAAGGACTTTTTCTTACTGTGGCATGGCTTCTTTTACTGACATTAAGGCAGCAGTTTGTTCTAGGGTGGGGATACTGGTTTTTTAATATGTTTAATTAAATGGAATGATGGTAGACCAACCTCACGAAAATGTGTGGAGCTAATCCACACACATTTTGCTATACTCGCACCACGACAAGCGCAAAGACCTGTGTACTCTGAGTGGACACAGCCTACAGGCACAGTCCGTCCTGTCAAATTTAGTTGGAATGTGACAGCCAGGAGTACTCTATGTCATCTCCAGGAAGGGGGTGGACCAGGTGCCCCCTTGCCATGGTCAGCCTGATTAACTAACAAAGGCTCCATGGATCAACCTTGCTGTTTTGCTAGGCCCTGCAGCTAGTAGCCACGATTAACATACCAATAGAGGGTACTTGAAGAGGCCTGGATGGGGCCTGGCGGCAGAGGTTAACAAAGGAGACGGAAAACCCAAAAAAACATTCATATGTAACTGTGTCAACCTGAAGTCGGCTCCCGCCCTCAGTATCAATGACAGTGAGCTGTCATGTCTGGGACTGCTGTTCACAGTAGGCCACCACGCTAGGGGGGACACAATTCATAAAGTACGAGATTGTGGTTTGCAGGAGCCCGAGCGTCTGATCTCAGCACCGCTTCTAGGGAGACCTGGCGCTTTAACCAGCAACCACAGGGAAATTAATTAACCAGGGAGACTCTTTGATCAACAATAGACAGGAAGATGGGCAGGACTTAGTATCACAAGGGAGTGTGGCCAGAGATCTTTCTGTTGAAAGAAGGTTTCTGGCATTTTAGTTCTGAGGCACACTTTGTTCCCGTTCTCCCCACTCTACCTTTCTGTGGCAAAGCACTCTGGTTATGACCTCACGCATACAGGAGATTGTTGGTAGGGACCCCAAGATTGGCTCATTAAGGTAGGCTTAGCCAACACCAATTACTGCGGCGCACTTGGCTTTAAAAGAGGGCTGGTGCCCCTCTTTTGGTAGACCAACTGAAGGATTCACCAGCTTGGTTGAAGTTACAGTCTGCCTTACATTTTCCGCTAGTGAAAGAAGGCCAGGACATCCAAAGAGGTAAGCAAGATCCCTCCTCTAAACATCTCCCAGGGAACAGAGGGAGATACAGAACTCAGAGGACCCTCCAGCCACTCCAGAACCAGTACCCAGCAGCACAAGGCGTACCTGCTAGGTTCTGCAGCATGCTTCATGGATACGAAGTGCCAGAAGGTCTCTGAACCTACAACCAAGGACAAAGCAGCTGCCTGCAACACAGTCTACAGCTGTGGGCTGTCCGCCTTCAAGGAGACACAAGCCCATTGAAAAAGCTGCGAGAAGTGCCTTGACGAGCATTTGGCGATATCCGCCTTACAGGACATTTTCAAGCCAGTCGGGTTCCTCGATCTGCAACCGACGGAAACTCGACTGCTGTCTAGCCGCCATTGTTTAAAGACATCTGAGACATCTCGACCAGTGCTTCAGAACCGCCAAGCAGCACAGAGACTATTCTAGACCCTGAGCCACCGTGCAGGCCAGCCTGTAGCCGTGTGTCCAGCTTCGCTTGCTGAACCATCTTGCCACCCGATACCCGCAGCTGACTCCCATCTCGAACTCTGTCACAGAAGCCTGCAAAGCACCCTGAAGCCAACTCAACCCTGTCGAGCACCAGGAACATCTACGGCACAAGGTACATTGTGGTTCTGTCCCCCTGGTTCTTCCCAGAAGGCTCATAGAGACATTGTAAGACCCATTGCTCTCTTTGTGCAAAAGCCAAAAAACCTTAAACTGTTGTGGTTATTAACCATACCAACTCCCCTCCTGTTTGCATCCAGAGTGCATCAGTTTTTCTTCTTTGAAACGGTCCGTCCTTTGCATTCCTTTACAGGATGGGTTGTATTTCGCAGTGTTGCTAGAACTGTCTCTTCTGATATAAATAAGGTAGATATTTTTGATACAACCTTGGCTGGACAGTCCCATTTATCATTGGGTAATAATTATATTTTCATTGTGTTGCAGCTAACCAACAATTCACAACCTTTCGGAGATAAGCCTGCCGTTTCATCCACATTACCAAAATTGGACAAGCAGATGTATAATTTACTTGTTATTCCAATCTGTTTGGATCCCCTCTGGTGTATTAGAGGTGTGGGGCTGATTGATGGTTTGGAAACGGATATTCACCCCTGGTAACCCAGAAGTTGATTTGTCACAAACATGTTTTGTTATAGTATCGTTACTGGCATTATGGGCAAAGAAAAAAAGTATTTTATTATTTATTTATTTTTATTTATTTGAATTTGTAAAGCGCACTACAGCCCAGAGGCATCGAGGCGCTGTTGCATAAGATTGTCTTGGTTACAATTAAGACGGCTTGGTTCATGGTTGTTGCTCAGGTTTGCATAGAGCAGTCATTCTGACAGAAGGAATTCATTGGGATACATGCACAGATATTTCATGAGGGAACATATTGTTAATAGATACAAATGCAATTAACCTAACACGGAATAAGGTAACATACATACTTAGGTGGTTACAGATTTAAAGTCTCGTACTGTAACCTCAGCGAGAACATTCATTGCTAAGTTGTACGAATAGCATGGTTTTTAATCGCTTTATGAAAGGATAGGTGTGAATCAATCCTCCTGATGTGAGGGGGTAGCGAGTTCCAATGGCTCGCGGCCATGGTGGGGAAGCTAGTGCCTCCTGCTCAAACTCTATGTGTCTTATGGATAGCAATTCGATCGGTGTAGGCCATTTTTTTCTTGGGTCTAGCAGAGATCGGTTTGGCTATTCTTTGAACCAGGTAGATAGGTGCCCGATTATGGACACATTTGTGCGTGAGGGCAAGGGTTTTAAAGACAATCCTCTCTTTAACGGGAAGCCAGTGAACCTGTTTCCTGGTCTCAGAGATATGGTTCTTTCTAGAAATCCTAGAAGCAGCGCTAAGTGCATTGTTCTGTACTGTTTGGAGCTTGGATATATTTCTGCCAGAGGTCCCTACAAAGAGGGCATTGCAATAATCCAATCGGGAACCAATTATTGCTCTTGCAATGGTAAGACAGCTCTGTTCTGAGAGAAAGGGTCTGACTGCATTGAGCAGTTTGGAATGATATGCTGAAGTAGAAGCAATGGCATTAACCTGCTTGTTCATAGTAAGGTTGGAGTCCAGAAATGGTACAACGTCCTTTCGTCGCAGGATGTTTTTTCCCGCAAATTTCTTTTAGAAAAAAACCCATTGACCTTTTTTAGAAAATGGGGAGAGGGGCTTGGGAATTTGATGTTTTTTTTCGAAAAAAAATATCGCTGTACAAAACCCTGCGAAAAAACATCCCACGATGAAATGACATGGAACCCCAGAAATACCCCCAAGGTCTTGACAGACTGGGATACCTTGATCTGAATGTTGCCAATCAAGAAGGAACTGTATGGTTTGTCCAATCTTCCAAGGGTGAAGAATACACTAACCCCCCTAGATTTGGTATCAACCGATACAACCTACAGGTATTTATGAGTAGACAAATAATCACAAATCTACTCATTCAAATGAGTCTCCTGAAGAAACACAATATCCCCTTTACTCCTCCATGTCCGTGCCAAAACCTTCCTTCTTTTAAACACACATCCAATGCCTCTGACATTCCACGAAACAAAGATTAAGGGGTCAATAACTCACCACTAGAATTATCTGCATTTTACACAATCCCATCTATTGACACAGACATGTCTTACTAAATCCATTTGTGGAAGAGAAATGAAAATTTGCAACCTAAGAACATGAAAAGTAAAAAAAGAAAAAGAAAAATGTGTGATAACGAAAGAAAACCCCACCCCAAAACACACAAAAGACAACAACAGACACACAAAACACACATAACTACCTGTACCAGAAGCCCAACCACCATCAGGCTTATAAGTAAAATTATATACACACCAATATCTATTCAGAACTATACTTACCAGACATCCTAGGCCAACTTTTAAAACCTATGAACAAATCTCCTACCCTACTTTAAGCCATAACAACCCAAGTGTACTCCAATGTAATTATAACTAAAGCCGCAGAAACTACCACCATAAAGTATAAAACCAATCACCTAACAACTCCTTGAACCTTGATCAACAAACAAATTCCACAATTCCTCCACCCAAAAATTGTAATACAACAAAAAAAAAACCTTAAGTCATACCAATAAATGCAAAATCCGATATCCTATCATCATCTATCACCACCACACCTATCCTACATATAACACACTCACAGACTACACACCCAACTGTACCCAAGTGCTGTGGAACTGGCATACATTCTAATTCTGATAAAATATTTGTGTTCTCGCTATGCATATTAATGCAATTGTGTTGTTTCTTATTTTTGAGACGTGTCCACTAGATTTTAAGTGTGTGCTGTTTTTTCTGCTTATTTGGATGGAAGTCAGCTTGCTTTGTAAGGGCATCCAGCTTATTTTTTCTTTCCAACATGGCAACACTGGTTGGAGGACCGACATAGGGGGGTTCTAGGTCAAATGTAAATGGTCGAATGACCAAAGCGTCGAATCAAAATGACCGAAAACAAAAGGGTCTCTCTTTTTTTTTTTTGTGAGGTCCCCCACCAAACCCGTTTTTTGGTGCAAAAACCACTTTTTTTTACTAAACGAAAACCAAAAAATATATATATATTAAAAAAAATAATTCGACCCTTTGGTTTTCGGTCCTATTACCTCGACCCTATGGTCATTCGATCCTTTTGGTGTCGAACCTTTGATCGGACACAAAATAGGGGGCGTGGCCAATTCCAGCCTACTGTGACGAGTTGGGATTGTATTGTGGTTTCCATCAGCCTCTGCCTCACCTCCTGTTCTGCTAGGTCCACTCGTCTCTTGCGTTCCCGCTCCTCCTCCTCCGCGAGAGCCTCGTCTTTACGCACACGAGCAACATTGTCCTTGTTGCGCACGTGCCAGCTTTTCTTAGGCAGAATATTCATCCCGATTGGCTGTTGGACTACCTTTTGCTGCACGAAGATCAAGTTTGCTGACTGGTGTCACGCCCTGCAGCGTTTTGTGAGTTTATTCACAAACAAAAAGCATATTCACCCCCGCAGACGTGTTAGCTTCTCTCCGTGAAGTTGGCAAAATGTATGGTTCCGTATTTGTAATACTCCACACTGTTTACATGAGCGGCGTCGCTGTCTGATTAGTCTTCGTCGTGATTGGTACGTTCAGAAATGCAGCCCCGCCCTTTCGGAATCGGTTGGATGACGACTACAGTCAATGCTTTCTTTTAATTGGTCAGCTGGGTTATACCGCCCTTATTTCTGTGATCATCGCTCGGGCCGCTATGAGGCATTCTGGGAACGAAAGTCGGCTCTGCTGTAAGTCGTTAATATTCGCAGCAAGAAAGCTGTACTCGAGTTTTGCGGGAATTTTCAAAGTTTTGAATGCCATACTTCGAAATTACAGCGTTCATCCAACATGTGTTGACTGTAAGGGAATTCAAATGAAAGATTTGAAATGCTGCGGATTAAAGCAGTGGAATGGATATTGAAAATGGAAATACTTTCTAACGCAATTTGAAACAGTTTAAAGAGGCTTGGGCTAACCGCAATTATTTAATAATTACGCTTCGGATCTCAGCCTTTTCTCCGCAACTGCCATGCAGTCTTCAGATTTTGGAATGCTTGCACATAAGCGTTCAGTTTCAATTGTGTCAACATGATTAGAAATCTTTCTCTTCTCTCAGTGGACCAATAAGTGATTTGCACACCGTGGTTCATTAATCGCTAGGTCGTGTTATGTTAGTGGGATTTATACAGTTCATTTCTGCCATCGGACGTTCCCATAAAAAGCCCAAAAAATGGCAAAAATCAGGAGCCAAGAAGCCAAAATCTTCCATAGGTTGACTCTAGTTTCCATTTGATAGATAATTCAAAGGGGGACCTTGGATTCTAGCATAGCTCTCAACTCACAGGCCTTTTGCGAATAGCACCCACCTTGCAATCAGCTGACTCACCCCTAAGCCCTTATGCCCATTCACTTCAATGGGCTCTCGCCCACCCAAAAAAAGGGTGTTTTCACCCACCTTGGTGACACAAAAGGTTGAGAGCTATGGGTGCTGGCGTTATTTGCCTGAGTGACAATTAATCCGAATAGCTCCCAGAATTTAATTCGCTGCTCCACTTGCCTTTCTCCCACCACTCCCTCCTTTGCCATCTGCCACATGCACCCCACACCCTCAATGCTCATCTTCGCCACTTTTACATTACCTGGGACCTCTACTGACATTACTCTCCTTACTTGTGAGGAGGTACCTTACCTTCCGCAGGAACCCTTTCTTTATTTTTAGATTCTCCCTTCCCCCCCAGCCTCTTCCCTCGGGCATAAACTGACCCTGACAAACCCGTTTTTTTCTTCCTGCCTTCATCAAGGATCCTCGAGCTCTCTCCTCCCCTGGCAGGGCCAGCAGGGGAACCCTGGGCGAGGAGGCCCAGTCTAGCAGGACCCTCCCCTCCCAGGGCTCATGCTCCCAATGGTCCTCCTGAGCTGCGGCCTGCCGGTTGGGCCCCAGCACCCACCCTGAGCAGCTCTCAGTAGCCCTGATGGAGCACAGTGCCTTCAGTCCGGGCACTGGTAGGGGTGGCGCGCGGCTCCCCTGCAATTACCACGGCAGGTGTTGCTGGACGATGGACGCCGGAGAGCGCCTGCAGGTCTTGTGGTGGCATCAGTTGCTAGGCAACATGTGCGCACTGCAAGGCAGGGCCTGCAAATAATTCATTTTGGTCCGCAGTGAGATGTAGGACTGGTTCCTGTCTTTTGCTGGCTTCCACTGTTCATGATGTTATCAAATGCTTGGAGAAAAAGTGCCACTTGGAACGCTGGTCCGCCTCTTCTACGTCTAGTTCCGCTGATCGTTCTTAAAGACAGCGAAGAAACAGAAAACTTTCTGAGGATTGCCTGATGGAGGTTTTCAGGAAAGTGATCAGGGAAGAAGGTCTGAGGAGGTCTTCTTCCTTATCATCAGAGGCCTTAACCTCTTCTCATCCAAAGAGACCCTTAAGGGGGAAGTATCTGGATAAGGAAGCTGTGGCTAACATTTTCATAGAGGTCATCTACTATTTGGGGTTCCCTGACTCCGAATCCTGTGGCGAGTCAGAAGAAGGACTCAGATACTTCGAGGACATGGTTCACGAGTTTTTATTAAATTAAAGTATAAGATCTAGCTTTCACTATCTCTATTGGTGATCCCTGTTTAGGTTTATTGCATTTCTATAGCGCCTTAGGCCCTTAGGTAAACAGGCACACAGATAAGACAAATGACACAAACAAGTAAAACAATAAACAGGATCAAAAAATATAAATGAAGAAAGTAAAACAAATTGAAAAAAAGGCACTACAATAAAAGATATAATAAAAACGTTTGGAAAAGCAAAATCAAATCAGTCCAATATAATCCTTAGATTAGACGTCCTTAAACTCTTGCATTGTCTTAAAAACAGAGGATGGTTGCTACTGCCACAACCAATCACAAAACAGTCAGTATCATGAACAGTACACCATTCCTTAATTTGATTCCTAAGGAGTTTCAAGTCTTGTGTCCTGATGGAACCATGGCCAGCCCTCGTGCATAGCCAAGCCAGAACCTTGATACTGAGTGCTCCTCTCGGCTTGTTCTTAGGCTTCTCAACATTAGTTGACAGCAGCTCCTGACTCGGTCCTCCGGTGCAGCCTCTGCAAGTCTCGGCTGTTCTGCAGCGATCTTCCGAGTCTGCCTGCCCTCCACGACTCTGGTCCTCCTACTGACTGCGGCAGGAGCCGCAGCAGCTGGCACTCTGGTCCCGTCTTCACTCCTGCTGGACTGCTGCCCCCTTTATCAGTGCCTCTGCCCGCTTCCACTCCACTGCGGACCCTCATTGGCTGCTCCCGGCTTCGCCCTCCGGTGCGGCCTCTGCATACTCTGCTGCCTGCGCAGGCTCTCCAGTCTGGCGATTCTTCCGTCCCCTCTTCTGCAGCTCACAGAGTCCATCTGGCTATGACAGGATCCGCTGCTTGCCGTGCCCAGCTCCTGTCTTGGCCTCTGCCTGCAGCTCCATCGGCGAACCTCCTCTGGCTCCCTTCTCGACCACCCAGTGCGCCCTCTTCCAGTGTGGTCTCCTTGGCGGGCTCTCTGAACCGCGGAGTGTCTTCCCTCCTTCCCTCAAAGACAAAGTGGTCCTTTGGTCCCCCACCGGCCACCTCAGCGCAGGAGCACTGCAGCCACATCGGAAGACCTCCTTTGGCTCTCTGGGGCATGCTCTCTGGACCGCTGTGGGTCTTCCCACCCTCCTCCAAGGACAGGTCCCTGAAGAAGAAGAAGAAGAAGAAGAAGAAGAAGAAGAAGAAGAAGAAGAAGAAGAAGAAGAGAAGAAGAGGTCTTCTGGCCTTCTCCACCATCCTGGTCCCTGGTTGGGACAGCTGCTGGGCCTCCACCTGCTTCCTCGGCACAGAGGCAGTCAGGATCTCTTTCGGATCTCCTTTGCGGGCCCTGCCCAGCTCCCTGCCTGCCTCCCACCTCACAGCCCCTACTGCTGGACCTCCTCCCCCACTCCTTTTCACGAAGGTTCCGTCTTGTACTCACCTTCTTACCTCCCCCCTCACAGACCATGCTGCTAGACCGCCTCCCCCCTCCTTCTCACGCAGGTTCTGTCTCTTACCTTCTTACCCCCGCCTCACAATCCCTGTTGCGGGGCCTACTCCTGTCCCCAAATCACGCAGGTGCCACCAAATCCCTGGCACCTGCCGCACAGACCCAGCTGCTGCGCCTCCTCCCTCCTCCCTATCACTCAGGTTCTCACCTTCTTACCAACCCCCTCTCAGACATTGCTGCTGGACCTCCTCTCCCCCTCCTTTTCACGCAGACTCTGTCTGGTACTCACCTTCTTACCACCCGCCTCACAGTCCCTGCCGCGGGGCCTACTTCGTCTCCAAATCACGCAGGTGCCACCATATCCCTGCTTTTCCTGCCACCTGCCGCACTCTCCCTGCTGCTGCGCCTCCTCCCGCCTCCCTTTCACACAGGATCAGCCATGATCACACCTGCCTCCACCTGACGCACAATCCCTGCTGTTGGACCTCTCCCCGCTTACTCTTCATCGCAGGTTCAGCCTGAACCTTACTCAAGGATCCTAATCGTGCCCTGCCTGGCTCCTATACTGTGACTCTACCACCTGCTGCACAGTCTCTGCTGCCGAACCTCCACCCGCTCCTACATCTGAGCGATTCTCCCAGGAACATTCAGACTGCTCCAGAACTTGCCACTCCTGGCTCCTTACCTGCTACCTGCCACTGAGCCTCCCCTACTTCCAACCCTGCTTGGATCTGTCAATATTCTCTGTCTGCTCCTGATATAGCCCCCTGTCTCGCTGCCTACTTCCTACCAATCAGCCCCTACAGCAGAGCCTCCTCCCGCTCCCACTCCTGCGTGGACTCAGCTAGGACCCTCTTACTGCTCCTGATCTCCCAACTTCTTGCTATCTACTCCAGATTTTGCCCCTGTCTCTTTCCTACCTCATACCAACTAGACTCTGCTGCGGAACCTCTACCAGCTCCCTCACTGGTGCGGGCTTCCAGGTCCTGCTAACCGTCCCTCATCTCCCCCTGCTAGGCTCCTTGCCTACCTCTTGCCGACTAGTCTGACTATGACTATGTAAACATGCACCTTGTTACCTCATTGTTCCTTGACCCTGACCTTACCTTGTACATACCTGCCTACTGTAACATTGTTGATGTCTGTATATTTCCTACATATCATGTACTTGTAACTAAGTTGAGCATATCCTTGTCTGTTTGCGCCCTGATGCTCCAGGGTATGGCGCACTATATAAATAATACATCTAGGTGAACCCTGTCGACACTTGTATTTTTAGCCCTAGTGTGAATTCTGTATCTAGGTGAACCCTGTCTGCACATGCATTTTTAGCCTTAGTGTGAACTCTGTATCTAGGCGCACCCCGTCTGCATATGCATTTTGCATTTTTGCAACTAACTAGCATGCCTCCCCTGCTCAGTAATTGCCTTGCCTGCTCCCTGCTCTTCTTAATCACCATAAAACTGTCCAACATGCCGCCTCAACATCCAACTACCATGTGCGCGACCTTACCTAACTCCAATTCATCCAACAGCTCACCGCCAATGATAATTGAGGCACCTCCAGTGCTACCGACTAGCATCCCTTGCCCCACTATAGACAGGAATACAAGACTCAGAGCTAGATTAGCCAAAATCCACGAGCCACTCGCCCATTCCATGCCCACCACTAAGAGACCCAGCTCCACTCCCACCAGCCCTAACAACTACAAACCTAAATTATCTCTGAACCACCATACTAAATATCCACCTCATCCCACTAACCAGAGAAGTACTAAACCCACACAGAAATTGTCAGCCTCTACTACTACTACACCCATAGTGAGCCCCCAAATCAAGGGAGCTCTAATCAACGCTAGATCACTAGAAGCTCACGCAACTGAAATTGCAGACCTAATTATCAATGAAGACCTGGACCTCCTTGCTATCAGAGAGACCTGGCTCCATCCGGCAGCAGGCCCCATGCTTATGTTAGCAGTCCCTGATAATTACACCATCTTGAGACAAGACCGAGCCAACTCTAGAGGAGGCGGTGTTGCCATCATTCATAAATGTAGCCTTCCTATAAGAGCAGCTACCACCATCAGTGTCCCTTCTTGCGAACTACTCTCAGCCAAAGTTCCCATTACCAATACCCAAACCCTTAACATCCATGTGATCTATCGCCCTCCAGGCCCATTAGGCACATTCGATGAGATCTTAACACTATCTTAGCCACTAACCTAAAGAACGCCACACAGGTGCTCACCCTTGGAGACTTCAACATGGGTTTCAACGACTGCGAAGACCAAGCTGCCATCACCACGATTAAAACCCTCACCGAATTAGGATTTACTCAAAGAAGCCTAAAACCCACCCATGACAAGGGCAGAATACTTGACTGGGTGGCTGACCACAACTGCCTAGCTAACATTACTGACATCTCACCACTAGCCTGGACTGACCACCACTTTATTTTTTATTTTATTTTATTTATTTGCATTTATAAAGCGCACAAAACTGCCCTGGGGCATCGTGGCGCTGTTACAGCAGACTTAGTCTTGAACACAAACATAGGAATATGTTTACAGATGTAAACCGAGTTACAGAGTACGTTTCACATTGGTAATAAACATTGCGCTTAGGGGTTATCCTATGCTGTGGTTACAATGCAAGCATGAATGTGCATGTGGAGGACTTTTAGCGGAATAGGAGGGTTTTGAGGTTTTTACGGAAGGTGTGGTATGATTTTTCGTTCCTTAGTGAGGTAGGTAAGGAGTTCCAGTTTTTAGGTGCGAGGTGTTGGAAGCTGGTTCCTCCCGCCCTGGATCTTTGAAACGTGGGGACATCAATCATGTTGGTGCGGTGAGCTCTGGTGGGTCTGATGGAGGCTTTCGGTGTGATTCTTTCTGCGAGATAGGGTGGGGCATCCAGGGAGAGGCATCTATGTGTGATGGTCATGGCTTTGAAAAGTATGCGTTCCTTCACGGGTAGCCAGTGAGCATCTTTCCTTGCTTGCGAGATGTGTTCTCTTTTTGGAATGGACAGCGCTGCCCGGAGCGCGTTGTTTTGCGTGATTTGGAGTTTTTTTAGGTTGTGGGCGGAGGTGCCTAGGAACAGGGCATTACAGTAGTCTATTTTTGTACCTATAGTGGCTCTGGCGATGGACAGGCAGTTTTTTGTGGAGAGAAAAGGCTTGACAGCATTTATCACCTTGGTGGTGAGTGCTGAGGAAGAGGCTATGGCGTTGACCTGGCGAGACATAGATAGTGAGGCATCTAGGTGAACACCTAAGGTTTTGACAGTCTTGGAGACTGTGATGGTGGAGTTGTCGATGTTGAAGGATTTGTATTGGGGGGGGAGTTTGTTGAGAATTTCATTGGTCCCTACTATGAGGATTTCGGTTTTGTCCCCGTTTAAGCAGAGGCCGTTGGCCGCCATCCAAGTTTGGATGGCTGTGTAGATTTTGGTTAGTGCTGTTGCATCTTCTTCGTAGGTCCCAGTTAGCGGGAGTAGTACCTGTGTATCGTCTGCGTAGTTGGTGTACGCTATGTTACGACAGTCGAGGTCATTGAAGAGAGGAAGGGTGAATATATTGTAGAGAGTGGGGGCGGTGCAGGAGCCTTGGGGGACGCCGCAGTGGATGGTAGTAGGGGTTGCCGAGGCAGTGTCTGAGAAGACTTTCATGAGTCTGCCTTTTAGGAATGAGGCCACCCATGCAATGGCTTCCGGGGAGAAGTGTGCTTCATTTTTTAGGTGCATGCCTAGGATATCGTGGTTGACAAGGTCAAAGGCGGCAGATAGATCCAGTAGGAGAAGGAGTGCCGGTTTGCCTTTATCCATAGTGTCTGCAAGTTGTATTTTCAGATCAAGTAAGGCTGACTCTGTTCCGTGACCTGGTCGGAAGCCTGACTGTCTTTTGCCTAGAATATGGTTGGTTTCGAGATAATCCTGGATTTGTGTGTAGGCAATTTTATCAAGAATCTTGAGCAGGAAAGGCACAGTGGTGATGGGCCTGTAGTTGGTAGCTACTTCTGGGTCGAGGGTGGTTTTTTTTAGAAGCGGGCGCACCCAGGCTTCTTTTAGACTGTCAGGGACAGTATTGGTATTGAAAGAGGCATTAATGAATGATTTAAGGAAGGGGGCGAGTGTTTCAGTGCAGTCTTTGATCAGACTGGCGGGGCAGGGATCTCCTTTACAATTGGAAGGTTTGATCTTGTTCATTACCTCAATAACTTCGTGTTCTGTGACTTCCCTGAATTTGAACGGGGTGGTGGGGGCTTTGGTGGATGGGGTCCCCGAGCTGGGGGTGGGCATGTGGCTCGTGGTGGTGGGAGATTTGAGGTGCAGTGATAGGTTTTTGTGGTGCTCCTTAATTTTTGTTTGTAGGAGTTCAATTTTATTTAACAGGGCAGATTGTATGGCGTTGCACCAGATTTGGTCTTTAACAATGTCTTGTGATTTGGTGGCCGGTGTGGTGAGTTCGTTGAAAATGGCGAAGAGTTCTTTAGATTCGGAGCTTGCATTAGCAATTCTTTCGTTATAGGAGACTGATTTAGCTGTGATTATGGCTTTTTTGTATTGGGCAGTGATTTTTTTGTAGGAGGATAGGGTGGCTGGGGAAGGCGATTTCTGCCAGGAGTTTAGTGCTTTTCTTTTCTGTGAGCGGAGTTCTTTGAGTTCAGTGGAGAACCAGGTATTTGAGTGTTTGATAGTTTTGGCTTTTTTGGTCTGCAGGGGGGCAATGGCGTCAATGGCGGTGCTTATGGTGCTCTTGTAGATATCTGCTAATTCCGATGGATCAGATAACTTGAGGTCTGTGGAGAGGATGTGAAGGTGGGGTGTAATTTTATCTTTAGTGAGATTTTTTACACATCTTGCCAGTGCTGGGGGGATGGGGTTAGGTTTGTTTATGTTAGATACGGCGGGAATGAAGAAGTGAATGAGGTGGTGATCTGACCAAGGAGTCGGGGTGATGGAGCTAATGTCGATGTGACAGTTGTGGTCGGCTATCCAGTCCAGGATACGGCCTTTGTTGTGTGTGGGTGAGGTTATTTTTTGGTCGAAGCCTAGTTCTTTTAAGGCTAGTGCAAGAGATTTAGCTGGCTTGTCCTTTTTGTCGTTATACCCCAGGTTAAGGTCACCTAGAAGGATGCTTTTGGAGGTGAGTTTTAGGTTTTCTGTTAGGCGGTGTACAAGGTTCTCATGGAACTCTATTAGTGGGCCAGGCGGGCGGTAGACTAGGTTGAAGGTGATGGTGGAGTTAGGGGAGAGGGCAATTTTTATAGCTAGAGAGTCTATGGTGTCACCTAGATTGGAGGTGATTTGTCTGGCCTCGAGGTGATCTTTCAGGATGAATGCTACCCCACCACCTACTGAGGAGAGGCGGTCTTGCCGGATAATGGCGTACCCCTGTGGGATAGTAAGGTTGAGGGCTGGCCCTGCAGCGCTGTGCAGCCATGTCTCGGTGATGGCTAGGATGTCGAGGTCCAAGTTAATTAGGAGTTCGTGAATTTCAGTGGCATGGGCAGGGATGGATCTAGCATTAATGAGGGCACACTGTAGGTTGTGTGTGTGTTGGGCTGAGGTAGGGGTGGTGTTGAGTGGAGCAGCCGGGATGGGGAGCGGCATAGCAGGTTTAGGTAGGGGTGTTTTGACTGTAAGGGCTGGCGTATTTGGTGTGTTAAGAGTGATGGGAGGTGCTTGGTGGGTGAGTCTAGGGTGTCTAGAACGGAGACCTAGGAGTTGGTTCCTGATGTGGATGGGTCTAGTGTAGGAGGTCATGCTGGGTGGAGGATGACGTGTTGTGGGGATGCTTTCAGTGAAGAAAGATGGTAGGAAGTAAGTAGGAGGAATGTTGGAGAGGAATGCCAGAGGGGCCGCTGGTGAGCTGGTGGATTGGGGATGAGGCATGGCGAGGGTATCGTTAAACATGGCACAAATAGAATCAGAGTGCAGTGTGGACAACAAAATCACGGCACAATGGAATCATAAATACAGATGGGGCAAGATCTCAGGCACAACTAGAATCAGAATGCAGTGTGGGCAACAAAATCACGGCACAATGGAATCATAAATACAGATGGGGCAAGATCTGAGGCACAGCTAGGAGTGGGACCATAGGCATAACACAATAGTAAATAGTGGGTAGATTCGAATTTTGCAAGGGGTGGCTGAAACACAGTATGCACGTTTAGAATTAGTGTTATGAAGAGGTTTGCAGGTCGGGCTGGATGGAGGTCGACATAGTAGGGGAATCAGGAAACAGTTTGTACAGTACCTTCGGTGGAGTGGCGCCTTTCTAGACACCGTTCCGTGTGTGTCCTGAAAGAGCAAGGGTGCGAGAACAACTGGGGATGAAAGTACTGCGGAACGGTGACCATCACCGTGGCGGGCCGGTGTCAAATCTGGGGGATCACCATATGGCGCTCCCTCACGCTCCACGGCGCAAACAGGGAGCAAACAGGGGCCTTAGTATGGGCCTTCGTGTGGCCGCCGGCGCTTCCGCCTGCCGGCGGATGTAGGTGGAAGAAAAAGGCTGCTAGTCGCTTAGCAGCGATGCATCAGCCTCGGTTTCATGCCGCGCTGCGCCCGGCATTAGAAGGTCAGGCAGGGTAGGTCAGGCAGAGCGTGCTCGATGCTCGATGGCATCTAGATAGGGATTAATAGTGCCGATCGTAGTGCGGGCAGGTGTGTCTGCTCCTTACCGCAAGGATGGCTCTGGGTAGGCTTTCGGTGTGTCTGGGCTCCGAGGACGGCGGTGCCCACGGTACGTGGAATGCTCCTGCTGCTGCTGGATGGTGGCTGCTGCAGGGGAGGAGGGGCTCCTGCCCTCTCCTCAAGGGGACTGCTGGCGATGGAGAAACCTGGTATCGTTCTTGCTGTCCACCACTAGACCTCATCTTATGCAGCCCAGTAGGGCCCCACCCACACTCACGAGAAACAAAAAGAGCATCACGGTGGAGAGACTCATCCCCAACCTACTCCCCACACTTAACTCACTCCCTGACAACTTGGATCCTGAGACCCTGGTTGAGGAATATAATAAAATTATGTCCACTTCCCTGGACTTAATCGCCCCTCTCAAACTCAGACCAAGCAAGCCCAAAACACACCTGAACAATTGTTATACACCATTCCTCAAAAACTTAAGACAGCAAAAAAGAAATTGTGAAACCATTTGAAAAAGAGACCCATCAATAGCCAATAAAATCAAATTCACCAAACTAGCGGTCCTGTACAAAAAAGAAATCCTTCTAGCAAAAGGTACCTCCTTTGACTCCCGTATCTCCCAAGCCAGTTCAAACATGAAGGAAGTATTCTCTATTCTGAAAGAAGTAGAAACCCCCATAGCACCACCTGCATTAAAGATAAGAATTGGTGCACCGACATCCAAAATGCCTTAGCCAACAAAATTGCTACGTTACAAAATAAAATATCTTGTAAAAAAGCATCCTTAAACAACCCTGCCTTGTCTAAGCCACCCGAGAAGCAGACTACAAGTGAATATACACGATTCAATTTTACCAAAGTGACCATACTCGAAGTTGAAAAAATCATCTTGTCATTGAAGCCCTCCAACTGCCAGTGAGACCTATGTCCAGCACAGCTCATAAAAGACACTGCCCGCGACCTCTCCCCATTTATCACAAAGCTAATCAATGCCTCCTTCTCCACTGGGTCCATCCCAACCAACCTAAAACAATCCTGGGTACTACCTCTACTAAAAAAACCTACTCTTGACCCAGCTACCCCTACTAATTACAGACCCATTACAACGGTACCATTCCTCCTGAAAATCCTGGACAAGGTCGCCTATGTTCAAATACAGAAGCACTTGGAAGAACACCACCTGTTAGGAGCCAGACAATCAGGCTTCCAACCCCAACATGGGACTGAGACAGCTCTCATCAACCTTAAAACACAGATCGATCTGCTTAGAGACAATGGCCAAGCAGCATTACTCCTCCTCCTCGACCTCTCTGCAGCATTTGACCTGGTCGACCACTCGGTCCTTTGCACTCACCTACACACGGCCGCCCACTTCTCCCCCGAGGCCATTACAAGGATTAGATCTTTCCTCGATGGCAGAACCATGAGGGTTTTTTCGCCTACAGATGCTGCAGACCCCATACCCATCACCTGTGGCGTACCTCAGGGCTCCTGCGTCTCCCCTACACTGTATAACATATTTACCAAGCCACTTTTTTCGATGATCTGGATCATCTCGGTATCACCTCCACTAACTATGCAGACGATACCCAGATCCTCCTTCCGCTTTCTGGAGATTATGGAAAGGATTTGGCCTTGGTGAATAGGGTTTACATCATCATCCAGGCATGGATGGCCACTCACGGTCTATGCCTGAATGATGATAAAACTGAACTCATCACCTTGGGTACCACTGCCAGCCTAAAAAAATGAAGCCCAGCTTACTCATCCTTCATAATTGATGGCAACACTATCAGATTGGGACACAAAGTCAAAACATTGGGCTTCTACCTGGACTCCAACTTCACCTTTAACTGACAGGTGAACTCACTAGCCTCCTCCACGGCTTACACGTGTAAATTGATCCGTACAGCCAAACCCTTTCTATCCAACACCAGCTGCCTGACCCTGACCCGAGCCCTCATACTATCCCGCTTAGACTACTGTAAAGCCCTCTATCTTGGGTCCTCCAAAGCCACTACTAGCAAGTTACAAACCCTCCAGAACAATGCACTCAGAGCGGCCCTGGGCATCTCAAGAAGAGACCACATCACAGAACACAGCCAGCAGAACAACCGGACCCCTATCATAGACAAAATCTCCCTAAAAACTGCCTCACTCACCCACAAGTCCCTCAATAACGCGGCCCCCATCTACCTGATCAACAGATTTCACAGACTGACATCCTTGAGACCGACAAGGACAGCATACAGAGACTGCCTCTCCGTCCCTAACTACAAACGATCTACCATAGGAGGTAATAGCTTCCCAGTGAAAGCGGCTAAACTGTGGAACTCCCTACCACCCACCCTTAGAATGGACTTGCACTACCAAAACTTCAGTTCCAAGATGATATCTTGGCTGAAGACAGCCGTTGTCTAAACATACTGAGCCAGGTTCCGCCTCTCCCTCTTGTCACTTGGACATACTGGACACACAACTGTTAACTGTATATATGTATATACTCCTGCTTAAATTCATTATTATTGTGTTTATGCCTTGTATATATTTTATTGTCTGTAACTAAGTTTCGCAAATTCCTGTATCTACTGCGCCCTGTTACCCTAGGGTATTCCGGCGCATTACAAATAATAAACAAACAAACAGACTGTAATAATTCCTTTACCCCCTCCTGTCAGACTTCTCCCCTTTACCCCTCTCTCTCTCCTCCTTTCGCCAGCCTTTTCACCCACCTCCCCTGCTACTACTTTTTCCTTCACCATACCCCTTTCATCCCCTCTGTTATTCATCCTGCTCTAACTCTCTCTCTCTGTCTGTACCTCCCTTCCCCCTCTTTCCCTCCCTCCTCCTCCCCCTTTCTCTCCTACTCTCTCTTTCCCTCATCCTTATGTCGATTCCCCTCTTCAATCCCCTCCCCCCTCCTACCATCCTACTCCTACCCTCTCTCACCGTCCTAATCTTCTCTACCCTCCTACTGCCCAATCCTCCAACCTCATGAACATTGCTCTCTGAAACACCAGATCCGTCTGCAATAAGACTGCTGCAGTCTTAAACATGTTCCTTCGTCTCAACCTTCATTTCCCTTGTCTTACTGAAACATAGATCCCCCCTCACAACACTACTGTCCCCGCTTCCCTAACCACCTCCTCGTCCTCCTTCTCTCACATATCTCGCGCCACTGGCTGCGGCAGAGGTATTGGCCTCCTCTACCACCCTAGACACCTTTCCTCCACCTCCTCACCATCTCTTCCTTCTTTCCCTTCCTTTGAATTTCTTTACAAATCTTTTTCCTCTCCTTACCCCATCTCCTTTCTTATCATCTATTGTCCCCCTGGCCTTCTTTCTTCCTTCTACGATGACCTTGATCACCTCTGATCACTCATCTCTCCCTCCCCCTCTCCTTTCACTGTACTCGGTGACTTTAACCTTCACCTCCTTTCTCCCCCTCTTTCCTCACCCCTTTTCTCAATCCTTGACTCCTACCTCCTTTCCCCTCTTCCCTCCTCTCCCACTCACTACTCTGGCTCCACTCTTGACCTTATCTTCAACTCTTCCTATCCCTCCTCCTCTGTCTCTACACTTCCTATCTATCTCTCTGATCATGCACTACTCTCCTCCCTATTTCCCCCTCCTCAGCCTTCCACTTTGCCCTCTCCTTCCATCTTCTCACGTCGTGACCTTTGCAACTTTGATCCCTCCCTCTTTCTCAACACTTGCTCTTCCTCTCTTCCCTCTCTCCAAGATTTCTCTTCACTGTCGGCCAATGATGCACTTTCCACTCTCTCCTCTATTTACTCCTCTCTTGATCTACTTTATCCCCTCTCCTTCTTCCGTCCAACCCGGAAACCCTCTCAACCGTGGCTCCCTCCTCAAATTCTCTCTATGTGACGTCTCCTCCGACGTCTTGAGAGACTCTGGCTTAAATCTCCCACGCTTTTCAACCAAACCTCATACTTCTCCTACCACTCTCTTTACGACTCATGCCTCGCCTTGGCTAAACGCACCTACTACTCTAACCTTCTCCACTCACAAGCCTCTCACCCTCGCCGCATCTTCCAAACTCTCTCTCGTCTTCTCTCCCCTCCTTCCCCTGATCCCTCTACCTCTTCCACCCTTTCTCCTTCTGACTTTGCTAACTTCTTCTCTTCCAAGATTCTTGCCCTTCGGCAAAAAATCAATAACTCCTCTTCTTCCTCCCTGTCCCCTTCTCCCCTCCCCCCTCATCCTGCATTTCCGACTTCTCGCCTGTCTCTCCTTCCGAAGTCTCCATCCTCCTCTCCAAAGCCCACCCCTCTTCTGCTCCAACTGACCCTCTGCCCTCCCTTCCTATTCCTCTTCTTATTCCTTAACTAATGTCCTTCTGCAACACCTGCCTTTCCTCTGCTACCTTCCCCTCTGCTTTCAAGCATGCCACTATCATTCCGATTTGAAGAAACCTTCTGCTGATCCCCTTCTCACTGCTAACTTCCATCCTATCTCTCTTCTCCCATTCCTCTCTAAGCTTCTCGAGCGCCTTGCCTACTCTCAGCTTTCTACCTTTGTTTCCAATCTCTCTCTCCTTCCCCCCTCTCAATCTGGTTTCCGCCCTAAACACTCTCCTGAAACGGCTCTCACCTACATCCTTAACTCCCTCCTCTCCACCGACACTCTAAGCAATCCTCTTTCCTTATTCTTCTTGACCTCTCTGCTGCCTTCGACACTGTTGATCAACCCCTTCTTCTCAACACTCTTTCTTCCTTTGGATTCAAAGGCTCTGTTCTTAACTGGCTATCTTCCTACCTCTCCTCCCGCTCTTTTACTGTTTCCTGGGGAGGCCGGTCCTCCCCTACCCAGCCACTGGATTACGGCGTACCCCAAGGCTCGGTGCTTGGCCCTTTCCTTTTCTCACTCTACACCTCTCTCCTTGCCCCTGTTATCTCCTTGTTCGGCATTTGCCACCATTTCTATGCTGATGATACTCAGCTCTTCCTTTCCTTCTCTTCCTTCTCTCCCGGCCTCCACTTAAACTCTCTTCCTGTCTTTTCGCTATAAAAAACTGGATGTCCTCCCGCTTTCTCTCTCTCAACACTGACAAGACTGAAGTCCTATTTTCCCCCCTCCAACTCTATTCCCCTCCCTCTCCTCCATCTTTCATTAACTTTCCTCCTTCTAATCTCCCTATCTCTGCCCACGCTCACAACGTAGGAATTCACTTTGACTCCTCTCTCTCTTTTTCCCACCATATCTCTCTCACCTCTCGTGCCTGTCGGTTCCTCCTGTTTAACATTCGCAAAGTCCGCCCCTCACTCACCTTCCATGCTTCTAAACTTCTAATCTCCTCCCTTATCTTCTCTTGCCTCTTCTACTGCTCCTCCTTACTCTTTGGACTACCTAATTCCCATCTCGCCCCCCTCAAATCTATCTACCATTCTGCCGTCCGTACCCCCTGTCTCCTCTCCTCCCGTGACTCCATCTCTGCTTCCCTTTCCTCCCTTGGCTGGCTCCCCTTTCACTCCCAACTTAAATTTCACTTCCTCTGGCTAGTCTTTAAATCTCTCCATGGTCTTGCTCCCCCTTATCTCTCCTCCCTCCTCTCTTTCTACACTCTATCCCGCTCCCTTCGTTCTGCTGACCACTTCCTTCTTACCGTCCCTCCATCCCCTTGTGCCCCCTCCCGCTTCCGTTCCTTCCAGCTCCTTGCCCCCCTGCACTGGAACTCCGTACCTCTCTCTATCCGCTCTATTCCTTCCTTCTCCTCATTCCGCACATCCCTTAAATCTCTCCTTCTCCATTCACCTCCATGAAACCCCTTCCCCCTCCTGCTCCCTCTCCTTCCTTCCTCTCTCCCCTTGATCATCTCCTTCCTCTCTCCCTCCTCCCCTCTCTCATCCTTTTCCCCTTCCCTTCCTTTTCTCCTTCTCCCCCTCCCTCTCCCTCTCAGTTCTACTGCTAAGCCCCCCCTCTTCCCTCCAGTTTAATTGCTCTTCTCACTGTTTTGTTGGACTGATTAATTATTGTAAGTTGCTTCCACTGTTATTCTTTTATGTATCATGTTGTTATGATGTTCAGCGCTTTGGTGTAAGGTGCTATATAAACAAAAATAAATACAAAAATAAATACAAATACAAATACATTAGTAATGATTATATCTCTTGGATCCGAGATGAGCTCTCTAAGATTTTCATCGGAGACCTATGGCATACAGATCTTTCTAATGCGGATATCATTTTCATTGCAAGAGCTAGTCATACTAAGCATGAGGCCTGTCATGTTCACATTCTACCTATGTTTCTAAATAAGGTGCTTGTTCGTCAGTTGTGAATGTCCAAAGGAACCAGTCAGCTGTCCAAAACTATCCTAGCGGACCCTACCACTATGAAAACTAACCTATAATCGGAGAATGACTCCCTTCACCTGAGAGTACTTCTAGTACTAGTCTGTATGCTTCTTTAGTAATATTTAATCCTCAAATAGCCTCTCATGATTTATTGGATCAGTCTCTGTAACTCTTCAACTGCGCTCTGGGGTGTTCTCTTCCCCCTTGGGAGTGCCCTTTTGGGGTTATTTTACATGTTAAAGATTCTTGGTTACTGTTTCCAGTGACTCCTGGGAAGGGTCTTTGATTCAGATAGTCTTTCTCTCTTGCCCAATTATAAACTCTGCTTGCTTTGGCCTATTTGATGCTTTACTTGATTCAATTGTTTACTTCCTCTTAACTGTGGCTTAAACTATTCCCTGCTTCTGATATTCTCCTCTTGTACCATGTACCTAGTGGCTTTCCCCTTTCCCCAGGGTATGGTCATCCACTGCTCTTTTCTATTGCTATTACTTCTTTCTTTTGTGTCCCAACATTTTAAGTTCATCTGCTTTAAGGGTAACTTTGTCTGAGGACTTCTACTGAGTCGAGTTGTTTGCATGGTATAATGATCCCCTTTTGGCCTCACCTTATTGCTGTTCTCCCCAGTACCCTCTATGGTGAAGGAGAACGTCTCCGGGAGCCTTATTCCTCACCGTCCTACTCTCAGGCGTCGAACCGTAGTTGCCTTGCTTCTTCGGCACATTCCTGCTTAAGTTCTCTCATCTTTCTCCGAAGTATCAGTCTTCCGACTAGGGGACAGACACCCTGTGGCTTTCTATGCACAGTTGTATCTGCAATGGTTTTACAACCGGCTTTCCACCACGGGCCGTCTGTGGTCTCGCCATCACCTTCATCCACGCTTCTGCCTGGCTGATTTTTCGTGCTGGGGTTGCGCTGTGGCTCTGGCATCCCAGTTCCTTCTTTCGGGCTTAGACCCTGCTGGTTTCTCGTTCTGGGGCTGCACCGTGGCTCTGGTGTCCCAGCCTCTTACTCCCGGCTCATGAGCTGTTGGTTTCCTGTGTGGGGATTGTGCCTTGACACGAAGTGTCTGAGTATGAAGTAGCTGGCGGGTTCCAAACTCGCTGGCTTCCTGGTTCATGCTGACTTTGCCTCTTCCAGGTATTACGCTACACAAGCTCTCACTTGCCTGTCCATGCATTCCTGTTTCTTCCCTCTCTCTCGTTCGTCAAAGATATGTTATTTAATGTACTCATCTCAGTTAATTGAGTATGTAGATTTAAAGGGACTTGTTATTGTTCTGTAAGACAATGCATCTATTAGGAGTTTCTTTGTCAAATTTGCAGTATTTTAAAGGTTCTTGTATTGTAGAGCATGCCATGTATGCGACGGTGTGTGGGAACAGGACTCCTTGTCCCCTAAGGGAGAGTGTCTCCCGGTGAGACATGCCTCTCCCCCTAAGGGGGGGGGGTGTTGCAGAGCGGTCTCACCTCCCTAGCCTCACAGGGGTGGACTCCACCTTGGGGAGAAGGGACAAATTCCCTTGATTCGTTACAACCCCCACCGCCAGTCATTGGGGCAGCAAGGGCTACTCCACCACAGTCCAAGTGTACTTTAGTGACTGGCCTCCCCCTTCCTCACAGAAATGAGGGAGGGGAGATGCTTCGTGAATGGAAGGAACCAGACAGAACAACAATCCCAAGTATACTGGTGAAGCTCTACCCCTTGAATGGTGAAGACAAGGCAATGCCACAGAATGTCCAGGTTGACAAAATCCACCCCAGTCTGGTGGGGAGGTGTTCCGTGGCTCCAGAAGAAGCAATCAAAGACCCCACGGACAAAATGATGGATGATCTTTGAAGAAAGCATGTGAAGGGTCTCATTCAGCTCTTAGGACTGCCACCTATTCCTCGTATTCTGCAAAGGCTGCTGGGGGGTGGCACATTATGGAAGAAGGCAACCCCCACCGCCAGTCATTGGGGCAGCAAGGGCTACTCCACCACAGTCCAAGTGTACTTTGGCGACTGGCCTCCCCCTTCCTCACAGAAATGAGGGAGGGGAGATGCTTCGTGAATGGAAGGAACCAGACAGAACAACAATCCCAAGTATACTGGTGAAGCTCTACCCCTTGAATGGTGAAGACAAGGCAATGCCACAGAATGTCCAGGTTGACAAAATCCACCCCAGTCTGGTGGGGAGGTGTTCCGTGGCTCCAGAAGAAGCAATCAAAGACCCCACGGACAAAATGATGGATGATCTTTGAAGAAAGCATGTGAAGGGTCTCATTCAGCTCTTAGGACTGCCACCTATTCCTCTTATTCTGCAAAGGCTGCTGGGGGGTGGCACATTATGGAAGAAGGCAACCCCCACCGCCAGTCATTGGGGCAGCAAGGGCTACTCCACCACAGTCCAAGTGTACTTTGGCGACTGGCCTCCCCCTTCCTCACAGAAATGAGGGAGGGGAGATGCTTCGTGAATGGAAGGAACCAGACAGAACAACAATCCCAAGTATACTGGTGAAGCTCTACCCCTTGAATGGTGAAGACAAGGCAATGCCACAGAATGTCCAGGTTGACAAAATCCACCCCAGTCTGGTGGGGAGGTGTTCCGTGGCTCCAGAAGAAGCAATCAAAGACCCCACTGACAAAATGATGGATGATCTTTGAAGAAAGCATGTGAAGGGTCTCATTCAGCTCTTAGGACTGCCACCTATTCCTCTTATTCTGCAAAGGCTGCTGGGGGGTGGCACATTATGGAAGAAGGCAGAGCATAAACCCAGACCTTCTTCCCAGATGATCTTCTGCCAAACAACAAAAGTCCTGACCCCATGCCAGTTGGGGGTCACCTACAGACGTTCTGGACCTGATGGAGCTAGCTTTCTGGGGACACGTGGGTAAAACGGCTGATCCACAGAGGGCGAGCCAAGGGAAATGCAATGCAGGACGATTCAGGACATAGCAGGCCATAAAGAAGGTGCCCTTTCAGGAGAAGGAGAAAGCAATATACTCCATCATTTTCCAGGTCCCTAATCCCTCAGGGAAATTCTGTCTTAACATCGAGCTGAATCTCCATGTGGCCACATGGCATTTCAAAATGGAATGCCTTCAAAGGATAATTTGCGTGGTTCTGGAACAGAACTTCTTGCCTCCTAGGATCTTCAGGATGCATATTTCCACATTCTAATCTGGGGCCCCCCACAAACAATGCCCACGGTTTCTGGTGGATGAAGGACACTTCTGATTCAGGGTTCTCCCCTTCAGACTCAAGTATTCCCAGAAAGTCCTGGGGCCAGTGGTGGCTGTGCCATATCTGCAGGGGAGCTAGGTGTTTCCATATTTAGACGACTTGCTCCTCAAGGCGCAATTGCGGGACCTCCTAGTGAGGCTTGTGGACGCAACCTGTTTGCATCTCAAGGACATGGGATTCAATCTCAACGTAGAAAAGTCTAGCCTTCAACCAATTTAGGACTTACAGTTTCTTCTGCATGGTGCATGGGAGGGTGCTACTTCCCGGAGGACATGGGTCTCAGGCTTCAGCTGATTCCCTGCCAGTTGTTGACCACCAGCCTAGCCTCGGCGAGGGAATTTCCTTCGGTCCTGGGACACATGGCTTCTTGTGTGTATCTGGTGCAGTGGGTTCGTCTACACCTACAGCCTCTCCTATTGCACCTTCACAGGTTCTGGACAGAAGAGTCGATGGACTAAGACGCGTGTGTTCCAGTTCCTGCATCTCTTTCCCAGTATCGTAGGTGGTAGTTCCATCCACACCGGCCATTGTTGCCACCAATGCGAGCTGGATGGGGTGGGGGGCTGTGGTTCAGAGTCACACCCACCAGGAACTGTGGCCAACTGAAGAGACCTCTCACTCTTCCAACTGGAGGGAACTGGCAGCAGTGGACAGGGTTCTCCAAGCCTTTGCTCCCCTGCTTAGGGGGAAGTATGTTCTCCTTTGCACAGACAATACCACTATGGTGTCCTACATGAACCAACAAGGGGGTCTCTGATCCTAAATACCTGAGCAATCTGGTCTGGGACATAAGGGGCCAGACCAAACCTCTTGAGCATATCAGTCATGCACATCAGGGGGTGGGGCAACCAGGTCGTAGACAAGCTGAGTAGAGTATTCCCATCGGTCCAACGGGAGCTAGCGCCAGAGGCATTCTGGTGTGTCTTCCACACCCTGGGGTCTCCGATACTGGATATCTGCCCCCCCCCGCTAAATGAAAAAGAGGCCAGGTTTTGTTCACAATTCCTGTCCCAAGGAGCATGGGGGGTGGGGTCTCCTTTATGCCTCCCCTCCACTTCCTCTGATCCCAAGGGTCCATCTCAAGATAAGGGACTTGGGGCCTCATTACGAGTTTGGAGGTTGCCATGCCCTTAATAAGGGCATGGCTACCCCCAAACTCAGGTCTGGGTTCCCTGAATTGGGAAATACCGATCCCATCCGACCTAGGAGGGCCCGGTATTTCCCCATCCCGGGAACCCGGACCCGGTACATCCCCATTCCCTTTTGAACCCCCATAGGGCTCAATGGGAATGGGGAGCATGCTAACAACGGGCCCGTTGTTAGCATGCTGGGCTGCTCGCAGGACCCTCTAAGGACGTCTGGTAAAACCAGGCATCCTGAGCAGGTCCTACGAGCGCACCTCGTAATGAGGCGTTATGGGGTTAATGGCACCGGCAGCTCTACCCGCACCATTAACCCCATAACGCCTCATTACGTGGACTCAGAAGTCATGGTGGTAGGCCCTCTTTGGCCCCATAGGGGTTAGTTTACCCACCTCCTAGCCCTGGCGGTCACTCCAATGGTTGCTCTTCCTCCTTCTCCTCTCTCCCTGGTACTTCCTCAGGGGTCGTTGGACACGAATAGCATCACCTGGATTTGAGAGGGTCCTGTTCCTCCAAACTCTGAAGTGCAGAGGCTGCACAGTAGAAGGCATGCAGGAGGGCTGCCTTTCCCCATGTGAGCCTGTTTGCAGAGGTTGCCGTGCAAAAAACGTGTCAGAGACCGAGGCGAGGAGCTGTTGTCAAGTCTTGGGTCTCGGGAGCGAGAGGGGCTGCTTAACGAAGTGACCAGACCAGAGACACCTTCAGCGAGGAAGGGTGTGGGTCCCTGTGAAGCTAGAAGCAGTAGAAATTGTGCCCGGAGTCGTGGAAGTTGGGCAACCCACAGAGCAAGGATCACAGAAGCCGGTGAGTCTGAGCATTCTGATTCCTTGCACAAGCAGTGCCGGCAATAGTATCCAGTGCTACTGTGGTGAAGAAGGCCACTTTAAAGCGATCTGCAGACTATTCCGAGACAAAGGTAGGGAGCGGATATGAGAGGCGCCATCCTGACCCAGAATTAAAGCCAGCACTTCCTCAGGGAATCACCCTGGCCCCTCCCCCCAAGGATAGACAAACCAAATGCCCCTAGACTCTAGAGAAAGAGAATCGGGAGATGACAGGCAAATAAGGGAGAGGAGGGACAGAAGGAGATACGTGATACGCGCAAGGCTCGTGTCACAATTCTCTCCCCTTCTCACCTGTTTTTCTTTACTTGCGACCTTCTTGGAAGTGACTTCCTTCTTTCGCACGGTCCGGGATTTATACAGGCCCATGTGCGAGTCTTCGGATTCCAGCGTGAGGTTTGTAATGTCCTGTGCTGGGTAACGTTCAAACATCCAGGATCGGGAACCAGGAAGGGAACAAAGTCCTGACTCGGAGGTACGGGAGTATTGTAGGACCGAGTACAGAAAGGATCCAGGAAGGAAGCCCGGAAGTAGGATGGTAAGGAAAGGGAACGAACGGGAGAATATAATCAGGGAATTGGGAACAAGGACTAGAAAGGAAGCGCCGAGCAGACTCTGGCATTACACGTCTGACTACTCCAAGCAGTAGTGTTGAGACGCGCAGAGCCGCGGCGGCGTAGCTGTTTAGTAGGAAGTTGCACGTAACACGCAAAGGCTGGTAAGCAGTGTTTCAAAAGAGACGGCCATGTTGGAAGATACACAGAGAGTTCAGACCTCGGTGCATCATGGACCACGAAGTCCAGAATGGACGTAATCGGCAGTTCATGACAGCATGCCTCCTCCGAAGCCCCGCACCTCTGGGTTTGCCTGGGCGGATATGATGATATCTTTGTATCAATCAGGGGGCATGTTATAGACAGGTTCCCAGGTGCGCTCACTGGGAGGATATCCTTTCCATTCGACCAAATACTGGAGTTGACCTCTTCTGTACCTGGAGTCACATGTCCTGGAAACCTCAAATTCGAGTTGGTTATTGACAATTACTGGAGTTGGTCTTGGAGCTGTTCGAGTGGATTGTACAAATGGTTTTAACAGAGAAGTGTGGAAGACTGGATGGATCCTTTTCCACGACTCTGGAAGTCGGAGTCGATAGGCCACTGGATTAACAATGTCCTTTATGGAGAAAGGTCCATAATACCTGGGAGCCAATTTATTTGATTGTAGATGTCGAGGAAGGAGTTTCGAAGACAACCAAACCTTATCTCCTACTGCATACGAAGGACCCAGCCTTCTCTTAGTGTCTTTATAGTGTTTAACAACTTTTTGGGCCTTTTCCAGGTGTTCGTTGGCTTCCTTGTGCACATTGATCAGTGTTTCAATCCAGTAATCGACCGCAGGGACTGGGGTAGGATGTGGTAGAACGGAGGGTAGTACTGAGGGTGTAATCCTTGGCTGCAAAAGAACGGACTGATCTTGATAGCTGAATGATCCGAATTGTTGTAGGTGAATTTGGCCACAGGAATCAAGAGTGACCAATCATCCTGTACCTTGGTGGCGAAGCAACAAAGGTACTGTTCCAAGGTCTGGTTGACTCGTTGAGTTGCTTCATTGGTCTGTGGATGATACCCAGAGGACAATGCGCGCTGGATCCCCAATATCCGACATAGTTGTTTCCAAAACTGGGATACATACTGGGGCCCTCTGTCGCAAATGATCTTGGAAGGTAGTCGATGGAGTGTGAATATATGTTCCAGAAAAATCCCAGCCAATTCAGATGAAGATGGTAGCTTGTACAAAGGTGTAAAATGAGCCATGTGTGTAAACAAATCGATGGTAACCATTATGGTTGTGTATCCTCTGGATGGGGGTAATTCCACGATAAAATCTGTGGCGATGATTTCCCATGGTCTTGTTGGTATCGCTGGTTGGTGTAAGAGACCCACTGGTCTTCTGTCATCATATTTATTCTGATTGCACACTGCACAGGATTGGACATAAATTCTTACGTCGTCTTTCATCCTTGGCCACCAGAACTGTCTCTGTATAAGACGGAGGGTGTTGGTGATTCCACGGTGTCCAGAATGGAGGGTATCATGGCATAGATACGTGATCTTATGTCTCAGCTCTTGTGTGGGAATAGCCAGCCGTGTTTCCTTGAATATAAATCTGTCCTTCATCTTGAGATTCCTAAAATTGCTTCCTTTAAACTCCTTCTAAAGTTCGGAAGAAGGTGTCTTGGCTCGAATATCCTCCAGTAGTGTAATGGCCCGGGCAACGAACACCGTGTTAGGAAACCTCTTGGGAAAAGCCCGGTCCTCAAGGGGCTCATAATCAGGACGCCTGCACAGGGCATCAGCTATGTGGTTATGTGCTCCAGGAAAATGGTGGATTTGGAATTGATATTGGGCAAAAAAGAAGGCCCAGCGGGCCTGACGGCTGTTTCTGCATTCCAGGGATTGTAAGACCTGTAAGTTCCGATGGTCCGTACGGTCTTGTGCTGTGTGTTTGGCTCCCAGAACGAGATGACGCCAGTCAGTGAAGGCTTGTCGGATGGATAGCAACTCGTTCTCCAGGACGGAATAATGAGTTTCACTGGGAGTCAAAGTACAGGAGAAATAGGCAATGGGATGTTCCATCTTGTCATCAAGTTCTTGTTTCAATACTGCTCCAATGGCGTAGTCGGATGCATCAGTTTCAACTAGGAAGGGTCGGTCTGTATCAGGTTGAGCTAGGATAGGGGCTTGAGTGAACTCTGATTTCAATCGTTGAAATGCTGACTCTTGAGATGAGGACCACTGAAACGGAGTGTCTTTCTTTAAAAGTGTTACAATAGGGTGTACAATGTCGGAAAGCGTGCGTGGGTATGAATTTCCTGTAAAAGTTAGCTAGCCCCAGGAAGGATTGAATGTGTTTCACAGTGGTAGGAACAGGCCAAGACAGGATGGAATCAACCTGGGAAGAATCCATTCCGATGCCTTTTGAGCTAAGAACAAATCCGAGGTAGAGAACGGTTGATACATGGAAAAGACATTTTTCAGGTTGGGCAAGGAGCTTATGTTCACGTAAACGCTGTAGAACTGCCTTGACGTGTTCTTGGTGTTTCCGAGGTTCCTTGGAGTAAATCAATATGTCGTCTAGGGATACAATGATGAAAAGGAACAACATGTCAGTAAAAACCTGATCCATGAAACGTTGCAATACAACAGGGGCATTAGCAAGTCCAAAGGGCATCACCAGATACTCAAAGTGGCAAAGGGGAGTTCTGAAGGCTGTTTTCCACTCAACGCCTTCTTTTATACGAATGAAATGGTAGGCACCCCTGAGATCGAGTTTAGTGAAGATGACTGCACCCCTCACTGCCTCCAGGATGTCCGAAATAAGAGGTAATGGGTAACGGTCCTTGAGGGTGCATTGATTGAGGCCACGGTAATCCAAACATGGTCTAAGCTCCTTGGAATCTTTCTTAGGAACAAAGAAGAGAGAGGCTCCCGCTGGGGACTTGGAAGGCCGAATAGTTCTGTTTGTTAGGTTGGTGTCCAGATATTCTCGGAGGGTCCTCTTTTCTGGCTCGGTTAGAATGAACATTCTTCCAAAGGGAATCCCCTCTGAAGGTTCAGTATCAATGCCACAATCTTCAGGCCTGTGAGGTGGAAGAGATTGAACAATGGGGGTTGAAAACACATCTGAGTATGTTTGGTAAGCCTGGGGAATCTGGACGATGTTGGAGACTGTTACTGAGGATTGCCGGGGTTCCTGGAGATTTTCTGAGGGGCTTGGCAAGGTGGTAAGAGATAAACAATGGGACATGCAGTGTTCTGATCCAAGAAACAAGGAGCCTGCTGCCCAATTGATGTATGTATTGTGTTTCTGTATCCAAGGCAAGCCTAAAACCATGGGATAGTGGGCAGATCTTATGATGTCAAATCTAATCATTTCTTGATGGTTGTATATCGAAAGCAGAATCTCCTTGGTTTAATGAGTTATAGGTCCCGAAGACAAGGGTCTGCCATCAATGGCTTCAACAGGATGCATCACCTCCTTTGTTTCTCGGGGAATGTGATGGCTGAGGGCCCAATCATGAGCTATGAAAATGCCCATGGCACCGCAATCCACTAAGGCCAGGATGGGGTAGGATTCTTTTTTGAAGGTGACAGAAATGTCTGTAAAATCACAAGATTGTTCTGTCCTGGGGAGTTCAAGGAAGGAATTGATGAGGAGCAAACATCTTTCTCCCAAAACTGTGCTCCATTTAGGATCGGGAGCTGGCATTTCCCGAACGCTGAGGCAGCGCAATAGGACACTCTCTTACAAGGTGTTTAGCAGAGGCACAATACATGCACAGCCCTGTATTGATCCGACGGATCCTTTTTTGGGGGGAAATTGGTCCTCGGAAGGCGCCTAGTTGCATGGGTTCTGGATCTGAGGCCTGTGATGAAACGGCTTATTTCTTGTAGGGGTGGTCGTTGACTGCCTTTGGGGATGTTGGCTTAGACTTCCTTTCCTCTGCCTTTCTTTCCTGGATCTGGAAATCAATCTGTAGGGAGAGGTCCATGAGAGCTTGGAAGGAGCTTGGGCGAGCCACCCTAGCTGATTCGTCCTTTATCTCATCATTCAGACCTCTTCGAAAGAGGGTGAAGCTGGCTTCTTGGGACCAATCGGCCTCTTTTGCTAGTTGCTTAAAGCGAGTCACATATGTGAGCATATCCTGGGACCCTTGTTGGAATTCAAGCAGTCTTTCTTGTGCACTATACACGAGTTCTGGGCGATCAAACATGGCCCTAAGGGCGTCCACAAACCCATCGTAATCATCCAGGAGTGCATCACCCGCATTGACTAAGCGGGTTGCCCAGGTTAAGGCATTGCCCGTGAGATGTGATATCATAAATCCCACCTTACCTCTTGGTGTGGAAAAGTAGTATGGTTTGAAGGTAAAATGTACCAAACAAGAATCAAGGAAGGAACGGAGGGTTTTTGATGAGCCATCGTATTTGTCCACTACTCCTCCCAACAAGACACTTTCTTTGGCTGCAGAGTCACGAGATAAAACGAACTGCTTTAATGCCGCATTCTCTGCCTTAAGGTTCTGGACTTTAGTGGTTAATTCCTGCATACCTCGCATGAGGTCTTGAACTGCAGCTTCCATATCTGCCTTTGTATCAGGTTTGAGGCATCTCAATCTGTCACAAGTCTCTCCCCCTCTCACCTGTTTTTCTTTACTTGCAACCTTCTTGGAAGTGACTTCCTTCTTTCGCACGGTCCGGGATTTATCCAGGCCCATGTGCGAGTCTTTGGATTCCAGCGTGAGGTTTGTAATGTCCTGTGCTGGGTCACGTTCAAACATCGAGGATCGGGAACCAGGAAGGGAACAAAGTCCTGACTCGGAGGTAGGGGAGTATTGTAGGACCGAGTACAGAAAGGATCCAGGAAGGAGGCACGGAAGTAGGAGGGTAAGAAAAGGGAACGAACGGGAAAATATAACCAGGGAATTGGGAACAAGGACTGGAAAGGAAGTGCTGAGGGGACTCCGGCAACACACGTCTGACTACTCCAAGTAGTAGCGTTGAGACGCGCAGAGCCCCGGGGGCATGCTGTTTAGTAGGAAGTTGCACGTAACGCGCAAAGGCTGGTAAGCAGTGTTTCGAAAGAGACGGCCATGTTGGAAGGAACACGGAGTTCAGACCTCAGTGCATCATGGACCACAAAGTCCAGAATGGACGTAATCGGCAGTTCATGACAGCCCGACAAGATCAAGACGCCACCTGCGCTATCTGGTGGAACAATCACCAACTGACTCCGACCCCAGCTCGTTGGGAAGCGATCAAAAGATGGAAGGCATCCATCTATGCCCTAGGAAACCCCACCGCCACAGCACACAGCCCAACACTGATCATTAAACTAAACGAGCAGCCCACGGAATTCCTCATCAACACCGGGGCCACGGTCAATGTTGTCAGCGAAACCATCTTCAAGGAACTTCCTACACGACCAAAACTGTGCCCCACAGCAGTGGACATATATACGCCTACGGCTCCGAGACACCCCCCAAGTGTCTGGGATAGTTTGAAGGCACCTGCCGATACAAAGGACATGAGAGCAAAATACCCATTCATGTTGTAGTGACAGAATCAGACAGTGGGTGCATTCTGAGTTTCAAGGCAGCGGCTGATATGGGACTCATCCATATTTTGTACAATCATGGTCCACAAATACATTGATCCGGTTGAAATGATCAACAACCTCTATCCACGCATATTCAGGGGCATCCGGAAACTAAAGAATAGACCCATAAAGCTGCATATTGACGACTCCATATGCCCTGTAGCCCAACACTACCGAGGGATCCCCGTCAACATCCAAAAGAAGGTGGAGGACGAACTACATAAATTGCTTGAACAAGACATTATTGAGCCAGCCACCGGCCGCTGGTGCCCAAGAAAGGATCAGAAGCAATTCGATTTTGTGTGGACATGAGGCGCCCCAACCAAGCTATACAGAGGGAAAGGCACTTGGCCTCCCGTATTTCAGACATGATTCACTTCTTAAATGAGGCCAAAGTATTCTCCAAGCTAGACTTACAGAAAGGCTATCACCAACTTGTATTGCGCCCAGAGAGCCGGAACAGCACCACCTTCATCATGCTTATGGGCCTCTTTCGCTAAAAAAGGCTACGTTTCGGTGTGTTCTCGGCAGTGGAGATATTCCAAGCCGAAGTTCACAATGTCATCAAGCACATACCGAACTGCCTCAACTACAACAACGACATCCTGGTCTTCGGCGCGGATGTAAACAAACACGATGAGGCACTAATGAAAGTGTGCAAAGAACTGGAGGCGGTGAATCTCACGCTAAATCGAGATAAGTGCGAGTTCCGGAAGAGCACGTTGAGATTCTTTGGAAACATCTTTTCTGAATCAGGCATGACACCGGATCCTGACAAAGTCGCTGCGCTAAACGACATCGCACCCCCAGCTAATGTATCAGAGTTGAGGTCATTCCTAGGGCTCACCAGCTACTGCACACGCTACATCAAGGACTTTGTGACAGTAAGCAAGCCACTAAGACTCCTGACCCGACAGGATGCCACCTTCTGCTGGACAGAAGAGTGCCAGAAGGCCTTTGAGATCATCCGAGAAAGGATTGCGAAGGCCAAGAACATGTCATACTACGACCCCAGCTGCCAAACTGAACTGACAGTAGATGCCAGCCCCGTGGCGCTGGGAGCCATCTTGGCTCAAGTGGACCCAAAAGACCCTTCGCGAACGTCGTTGCATACACCAGCCAGAGCCTCTCTGCCACCGAACAAGCGTACTCCCAGGCGGAGAAGGAAGGCCTTGCTTTGGTATGGGCATGCGAACACTGCAACCTTTTCCTGTATGGCAAGCCATTTCGAGTCATCGCAGATCATCAAGCACTGCTATTCCTGTACGGGAACCCCCAGGCGAAGATGCCTCCTCAGATAGCCCGATGGGGGCTAGGATTGCAAGACTATGCGTTCGAACTGGTGCACCGGCCAGGAAAAGGAGAAAACCCAGCAGACTTCCTGTCCGAAAGGGGTGTATGCCAGCAGGGCCGGTCTTTGTGTCAGGCAGCTCAAGTGGCTGCCTGACGTCAGTCAGCCTCTAGGGGCGCTCACCTGAGCCTCAAGCCAGTGCGAAGCCACTGGGCCAGGTCGCACACACCAGCCAAAGCTAGCCAGCCTAGGAATACGAACGTAAATTAACAACACATTAAATGATGCATCATTAGGCAGCATAAAACTGCCTAATGATACATCATTTTAATGTGTTGTTAACTTACTTTCGTTTTCCACACTGCTGCAGGCGGCAGCCTCGTCCCTCAGGCAGGGCTGCAATTGGCAGGCCAATTTGCAACATTTATTGCTTTATTGACATCCCGGATGGCGCCGGCGGCGTTGGCGCCAGCCAGGCCCATGGGCGCACATGCCCTCCTCCAGCCAATGCACGCGCACACAGAAGTGCACTGCTATCCTGACACGGATTAGGATTGGGGGCTGCTGGTGTTGGTGACGGCGTTGCGGTTGAAAAACCCTCTTTTCAAAAGAGGAGTGGGTCGTGCAACGTGTGGTGCAACTGTGCACGCAGGTAAGTGTTTGGGGGGGAGGGGGTCAGTGAGGCAAGGGGGCAGGCTGACCTACTTTCCCAGCGCTTGGCGGTCATTAAGTTGAACAGTGGCAGGAGGGAAAGGTAGAAAGTATTGATCGGATGGGGGTGGACAGTGATTGATGGTCACGGACTGCAGACACTCGCATTTTCTTTCCAGACTGTGATTTCCTCTCCGCCCACTTTCTCTTTCCATCTCCGCGAATCCTATTCAATTTTCCATAAAAATTCCCTTCTTTTATCCGCTTTACTATCGCTTCCTCCGCTCTCTTGCCCGTGGGCTATCTGCACTAGTGCATTGTGTAATTTCACATACATTTCATTGCTGATGGTAGAGAGACGTTATGCAGTCCTGAAACATAAGCTATTTTGTATATGTCATATTACATAGGTTATTTATAACGCAGCACGCTTAAATACCCAGAGGTTTCTAAGCACCGACGCGGGGATCGAACCTGTGTTTTCTTGGTGTCGTTTTGCTTCCAACGCGAGCACTTTCCCCTCCTCCCGAGACGTAGGCTCTTATTGCATGCATTGGGGGTCTCTGCGCACCATCCGAACGGAGTTCCATGGAAAAAAAATAATTGCCCTTTTTGGGCAATATTGTGCTGTTTGTAGTAAAAGATATGCATCCAATGTATGGAGAGCTGACCCCCACCTTGAAAACATAACGAGTGATTAGATTTTTGGAAAACCAGACATGGACACACTTAATACACAATAAAACGATATACAGAAATGCCAGTCGGACTGCAGACCAGCCCCTGAGTACATTCAGAAAAGAAAGTGTGTAAGAGCTCCAGAAACAGGTTCAGCAATACTGCACACCAGTCTGGGGTCCTCTGCACCCTACACCCTCGTATGCTTAGCCCTAGCCCCATCACGTTGCCCAGCAGATCATGAAGGTTAGTGTCGAAGAGTGACTGGCCGACTGGCTTATTGGCACCTCAACACCGTACCAAGTACTCAACCTGTGGAAAAATCCCCTGAAATTGTCACCGCTTAATTGGTTGCACTGATGACGAGTACAACACTGACAACTCTGTCCATAACATTCACAACTCAATGTCATGAATTGTGAAAACAGCAGTGACCCGGCACTAATATCTCTCAAGTGGTTCCCTGTAAGGCAGTCAAGTTCCTCGACACTATCACTCTGCGGGGACCCTGTGCCTCTCACCGCTATCACCCACCTCACACTACTCTACCCTTGTGGTATACCAAGCATTAACTCACACTCAACAAACTCAACCTCCTCTTGATCTTCACACCTCACACCAATATTCCAGTCAACTCTGCTTGATTATGTTCAAGCATGAGGGAGCCTTGGCGGGGGTCTTTGGTATGGCAGTTTGTGAGATAACAGTTACTGTAAGGCACTTGGGGGGACATCTGTCCAAGATGCAGCAAAACAGGTTTGAAAGGGCAGGCAGATTTTTCGCAGACGCAGATAATTGTATAAATGTTTTCTACTCTGATTTCTCCAGTTGTTGTTTCTGTTCCACACCGCACGCTGTTGCATTGTGTTGCTGCTAGTCCAGAATATCGTCGGGTTCTCTCTAATTCCACGCCCCTGTGCTGTTCGTTCTTTCTTTCTTTCTTTCTTTCTTTCTTTCTTTCTTTCTCTTTCTTTCTTTCTTTCTTTCTTTCTTTCTTTCTTTCTTTCTTTCTTTCTTTCTTTCTTTCTTTCTTTCTTTCCTCCCTCCCCCCTCATCCCCCTGTCCTCTTCGTGTTGCTGCTGTACATAGCTGGGTTTTCATCATGGGGGCCAGTGGTCATAGTGGGAGCTTTTCTAAGTCACCAACTGTACCCACTCTACAACGAGCCAAGGAAAATAAGACCGCACAGGCCGGGCTGGGTTGGGCCGGGATTTAAATGTGTCTGGGTGCTGATGAAAAGTCAGCCACAATCGCATTTCTTTTAGATACTTTTGGGGACAGACCTTTGGAATTTTATTTACCTAGGGGGGCATTGTGACATATTGTGCATTTTAAAGTATATTTAAACAGCCCCGTCTTTGCCCCCCCCAAAACTTCCCAACAGTAAGATGCTAAGCCAGCACTTTTGGGCAATTATTGACCAATAGGCCAATTTGAGCCCCCGAAGACAGGTTTGGCGGAAAAAGTGCTGTACCCACAAGTAGTGGTGCCTGCATTGGACCGTTGATACTGGTCTAACCAGTGGCCACCGAGCTCGCAAAGGCAGCCCCTGTCCCCAAGATTTACCCCAGATAATAGTGGTGCCCACGGATAGATAGCAGTGGCGAGAAAGCAGCCCAGGCAGCAATGGCCCATTCTAAATGCCTAGCTGGGTATTCCAGTCACAAGGCTGGGCAAAAGAGGAAATACGGCAGAATAGAGCATGGGTTTATAGTTGGGAGAAAGGCAAGGGGGATGGACCACTATCAAAGGCAGGTAGGGAGATGTGCATGCAATTAAGAGATGAGGCTGTGCATGGTTGTGTGTCACATGAGTGACGCAATATAATGTTTTTTGTGTGCTATTTCTACAGACGTAGAGGAAGATACACCCTCTGCTATCTATCTACAGTATTTTTGTTTTATTTGCACCGCGTTCCCATACAATGCATGTGACATCCCTACCCTTGCATTGCCAAGGTTTGTAGGCCGGACTTCTAGGTTGGACACTTCACCACTGCATTATATACCGTGATGAAAAATAACAAACAGCCAAAGGTGAAATGTCCCATTGTGGTACTGCAAATCCCAGGGAAAACATTTGTATTGGTTCTTAGAGTTTTAAATATGCACACCTTTTAATGTTTTCAAAAACACTATTAGAAGAAAATATCCTCTCTTGGTTTTGTGTGTGTTGATTTTCATGAAAAGGCAAATGCCATTCGTCCTGTGCAATTTGGGTGGTTATGCAAAGCCAATTTAATGAAATGTGCATATTCCACCTTGATATGCTAATTTCTGGCAATGCCACACCCCATTGCATTTGTTGATGAGCCCCCTCTTTAATTTTTAGCATTTGACCCCTGCTGAGTAGGGTTTATTCACTCAGCTTGGAGGAGAGCTGCTGGCCATTCACAGTCTGCCCTTCTATGTCAGTTGGAAATTGCGTACAGAATCGTGAACAGATCAGAAGGCCCAGCCGCAGCAAGACCCAGTGAGCCAGAGCCTGCTGACTTTGCCATTGGGGCACGGTGACCGGTCCATGCAGCCCACGGGAGCTGACTGCTTCTGCCAATCAATAAGGTACGTCAGTGTGTTGCTAATGCTGGTGCTGCTAAACTAACCACTGTCAAGGGGTGCGGCAGCATGCCAAGATGCGGGCATGCAGGTGCTGTGCCAGTTCGCTTACCTTAATATTTAGTCCAGATGTTGCAGCCATTTAATACTCGCATCCAACCATTTAAGCTGTCCAAATGAGCATCTATGGTTCATGGTTACAAACATTTTAATGTTAGGGTGAGTATTGTGAACCGTGATGTGAGCACCAAGCCATGCATCGGTTATGCATTTCGAGATTCGCACATACAACAATCCTTTTATCACAGACTTTTTAATCAAATGTAGAGATCTCTGATCACTGTTACAGTCCTGGAATGCTCTGTGATTTAATGCAAAGCATACAGGAATCCTCATTGGTGCTATTTGTACCCTTTCCCACTCTCAGAGAGGTATTTTGAAAGAGTACAATAAGAGTGTACCAGACTGTCCATCTTGGAATGATAACCTACTATCAGAAAATTATTCATATGGTTAGTATAGTATTGCACCTTGTGAAATACATGTGAGGTGGTACAAACAGAACACCTGACTGCAACACAGGGCCAGTGCTCAGTGGGCCCTCGGACCCCTGCAGGCTGGTCACACCGCAGTGCGCCATTACAGACAGTTTGAAACTGCATTCAGGCAAGGCCTGCCCTAAGAGCAGATGACAGAAAAACCATTTCCTTGGGCAGCAACAGCTGTGTTTTCACATTTGAATTCTTCTGTAAAGTACTTGAATTACAATGTAATAAAACTAGCTTCATTTATATAGCAATTATTTATTCATATTGAGGAGGGGTTTTGTTGCACAACAGAGGTGTAGTTTGAGAGTGACGTGAGCCAGTTGGGGGAGAAGGGGTGCATTCGAATGAATGAGGGTGAGGGGGAGGGGCGCCAACGATGCTTCCCACCTGGGATGCAATCTGGTGTAAGACCGTCCCTGTATGCCAGAACCCTCTGTAGCTGACAGGTATCTTCGGTACCTCATACATCAAACTACACCAGAGGGGATAAACATTGCTACACTAGCTCGAGAGACAGAAAATGATCTGGCCTGCCAAATCGTTTGTGGAGGAGAGCCAGAGAAAGAGGGAGAGCCGCAGGTGACCAGGTGCACATCAAGGTTGAGCGACTGGTGCAGGTGAAGGATGAACTGGCCCTATCCGATGAGCACCTGCTCCTAAAGGACTGTAAACTGGTGATTCCGCCCTCTCTATGAGCAAAAGTTCTCAAGCTCGCTCATGAGAACCATAGAGGGATGGTGTCGACCAAGCGCATGCTGCGCCAGAAGGTCTGGTTTCCCAGCATGTACTCCCTGGTGTAAGAAGCCTTGAAGTCCTACGTGCAGCCTCATCACGCCCAACCGACACCCCAAACCCTTAAAGATGTCGGAGCTTCCCCAAGGGATATTGGAAGCTGTAGCCGCCGATTTCTTAGGGCCCATAGAAGGAGGGAAGTATGTGCTGGCGGTGATGGATGAATATTCCCGATATCCGGAAACACAACTCATCTCCTCGACAGCCGCTCATCATGTAATACCAGTGCTTGACCGCATATTCTCCGCCTATGGCATTCCGAGAGTACTCAAGACAGGCAACGGACCCCCATTCAATGGGCATCATTTCACACAATTCGCGAACTACCTAGAATTCCATCACCGGAAAATAACCCTGCTATGGCCACAGGTGAATGGAATGATAGAACGATTCATGGCCAACCTGAAGAGGGCCCTCCAAATAGCCAAGCTCATGGGACAGCCCTACGAGCAAGTGCCCAATCAGCTGATGAGAGACTACAGGGGCACTCCTCACAGTACCACCGGGAGAACCCCTGCTGAGGTGATGTTCGGAAGAGATATTCAAACAAGGATCCCGTAGGCACGACCTGTTGTTCAGCTTGAGGACCTTGACAAGGACCTGAAAGACTGAGTCGAAACTGCCAAGGAGCGCATGAAGGAATATGCAGATCAACGTCGAGGGGCGAGAGCACCCCAGATCGAAGTGGGTGACGTCATCGCCATAAAGCAATCTCAGACCCACAAACACACCTCACCCTTCCAGGATGAGCCACTACTAGCTACACCGAAGAAGGGATCCATGGTCACGGCACAAGGCACGGGAGGACCAGTCACATGGAGCTCATCACATTTCAAGGGAATTCCCCTGCTGGGATCCTACCGATTAAGCAGGCGCGTGCCAGCCCTATTGATTACGCCTCGGACGATCCTTATCAAGGAAATTCCCCGAGAATGAGATTAGTGGAAGACCCCCAGAACTTGCAAGTGCATGCCCTCAACGGGCCCGGAATAAGCCGCGCCGTTGGATTGAGGAAATGTGTAATGCATCAGCCGTGGAGGGTTTGGCTTTGATGGAGATACACCTAACATGGATGCAGGTGTTCTGTTTTACCGGTCTATACCTTTTCCAATATAGCCGCTGCAACGTATTTACGTTGCCCGCACCATCTCTCCGATGCATTGTATCAAAGTTTTCCAAACTCCTAACGCTATCGCTCTTTGTGATCCAGTGACCCGCTTTGTACTTTTCTTCCTGTTTTGCTGTTTTTTCACTGCCTATAATTCCTGACACATTTGGAGGTTACTCTTACTCAGGTATCTTTTGTGGGTTTACTATCTGACAGCACACAAAGGTGGTATTGGTACTTGGTTTCTCGTCTTCCTTTGTCATCTTTCTCCTTTCCTTCTGCCTTTGCTGGTCTTTTCCTTTTGCTACTATACCATCAGCTATCTTAACGGAATTCCCGTTCTTAGTGTAGATATATTGTCTATATCTATATTGCATTGATACTCTTGTATCTCCTTTGTTCCCTCTTACCTTTTGCCTCCTGTGCGAGCGAGACTGCACCCTCTTCATCCGGCGGCACTACCGTCTCGTGGGCTTGCAGTGCTGTAGCCCCGGAGTTCAGTGAAGCTGCCATTTTCAGTGCTCTTCTGTCTGGCGGCTTTCTTGACTTTGCAGTGTTTCCGCTTCCTGTGTTTGCTATACCGCAGCTTCTGCATTGCTACTTCTGGAGATCCATACACCAGTCTATCTCCATTAACTTTGGACTAATTGGTTCTCTTACCTTTCACGTCAGAGGACTAAAACTACCGAAACCAAATAATCGCATTTTACTTGGACCATCAACTAAACTCAGGGTTTTTTCAGCTGGCTGGCTTTTCCCCTGATATTGGGAGCTTGCTCCTCGGGGGCACCCGGAACTAGGTCACCTTCCGGTCACGGTGTCATGCCTGCGCCATGGGCGCATACATTGGCGATCATTATGGACCTTATTTGTCATTTTCAAGACTTTGGTACTTTTCTATTTCTTCCAACAAACTTCAATAACCACAATGCACTTGGCTATAACCATCTATTCCTGGCTATTCCTATTGGTCATCATCGAAACAACAATCCCCAGAAGCTCTAGGGATTTGCTCTGCTTCCACCAGCTCAGGAACAGAGAGGGAGGTGGCCGATTGTCTGCAGGTGTGCTTAGCCAGGTGCGACCAATTAACCAGCCTCTGTGCTGGGCTGGGCAGTATAAAAGCTGCTGCCTGCAGGGGCTCAGTCTCTTGCATTAAGAGTCCTTCCAGCACCTTTTTGCTTCGAGCTATGTATCTTTGTATTGCGGTTCCTCTGCATAGCAGCCGATCACGCTCCGCTGCTACCTTCCGTCCTTGCCTTCCAGGATCCAGCCTAGCAGCCGATCAGGCTCCGCTGCTATCTTCCGTCCTTGCCTTCCAGGATCCAGCCTTGCAGCCGATCATGCTCCGCTGCTACCTTCCATCCTTGCCTTTCAGGATCCAGCCTAGCAGCCGATCACGCTCCGCTGCTACCTTCCGTCCTTGCCTTCCAGGATCCAGCCTTGCAGCCGATCACGCTCCACTGCTACCTTCCGCCATTGCCTTTCAGGCTCCAGCCAAGCAGCCAATCACGCTCTGCTGCTACCTTCCGCCATTGCCTTCCAGGCTCCTGCCTTGTAGCCGATCACGCTCCGCTGCTACCTTCTGCCCTTGCCTTCCGGGCTCCTGCCTTGCAGCCGATCACGCTCCACTGCTATCTTCCGCCATTGCCTCCCAGTCTCCTGCCTTACAGCAGATCACTCCATTGCCTTCAACCTACAGTCTTTGTCCGCTGGGCTTCCAGTCTAGCAGCCTTCTACAGTCCTCCTGCACCCTTCTACAGTCAGCGGCCCTACTTCTCTGGGCTCACTCCTTGCTGCCCGGCCCTTCTGGGCTCCTTGCCGTGCAGCCTGCTTCACTCCGCTGCCCTAAGCCCTATCCCTCGGGGCTTCCTACCTTACAGCCCTGCTCCTTTTGGGCTGGTCCATTTCTTCCCTGCTTTTCTGAGCTTTCTACCTTGTACCCTACCGTCCTCTGTTATCCACATCAGTTTACATTCATTATTACTTTCAATTATTACAGTTCCTCTGTTTCCTGACTGCTGCTCCCTTGCTTTCTTACTTGTTTTTCAACCTTCAGTTCTTTCTCTTATCCTATCCTGTTATACGACTTTCCCTTCATTTCCTTCTGCTAGTTTGCTATTCAACTTCCTTTTCCCTGGATTTATCTGTTAGTGTCTTCTCTTGTACTGTTTGTAAACCCCTTGTACAGAGCTTGTCTATTGGTTTCCGTCAGGCAACCTCTGCCCTTTCCCTTGTCTAGTTTCTATGTTACAGACACCCATAGCTGTTGTTCCAAGCCATGAGCAAACAGTGTGGGCCTCTGTTATAGCAAACTGTGCAGAAGGTTAGAGTTTTCCTAAGGTTCGTGGAATACTCTTTTCCTATATCTGCACACACCCCAAGAGGGAATCTATCCTGAACTTTTTCCCTTACTACACTTGCCTACTCTTCGCTCTCCTTTCTTTCAGCTGTGTGTGAATCTCTTCTGTCCACTTTACTTTGGCACAACCACCCAAATCCTTCCTGGGTGTCCTGTGCCAGTCTTAATAGAGTGCCATTTTTGACAGAATGCAAGAGCCAAAGATTTCTTGTTCTATAGGCAGGAAAGGCACACACAGACCAAAGATGCTTTCCTTTCGGCTTAAGAAACCTTTGCAAAAATCCATAGGTTCCCTAAAGTCAGCAAGCAAGAACATTAGTCTTAAAGACAGTCTCGTCTTAATTAACAAAGATTTACAAGCACGATACTACACTCACTGGCTTGCTGACCCTTCTTCCATGTACAATTATTATGACATTTGCGACTATGATCTGCAGTCCTTATCTGTTGAAGAGCTACAGCAAGATGATCAATTCTTACAGATCTTGTTAGGCCAAACAGTGACAGACACTCCTGCGTCTTCTGACATTTATTCTAACACTGCTACAGCCAAGGATATAGCACTCATTGTGGGAGTCCCTAAACCAGAGTACGCTGTTGCTAGAGTGATATGTTCAAGATCTGCTTGGCAAGCTCCCCAGTCTACTGGAAACCCTCATTTGACAGGTCACGGCATTAGGTATCCTGCGGTTAGTCCACCTAGTCCTGGGTACAAAAGACCAATACTGACCATCGGTTGTCTTAATACTTCCCCAGTATCTATCAACCACAATAACCTTAAGGTCAGTTTTCCTATTGCTACAACCGAATTTTCTGCTACATCAGATTCTGAAGCTTTAGATCAGGCTAATGGTACATATCTGCTTCAAGAACAACTCCTACGCCTTAGAAGACAGACCGAAGATCTCTATGATGAATTTTGTTATTTACATAGTAAAAATTTAATGAAGGGACACAATATTCCAGACCTTCTGACACTATGTCCTACACCCGATATTCTGTCTTTAAAGATCGATATGATAAGGCCTGAAATTGCCATGCAGAAAAGGATACAGACTTATACCAAGCAGATGGAACACCTAAATTTAGCATATGCATCCCTTCTAAAGTCTGGCACAGCTCTTTCACCTTCCAGCCACAGAAACTCAGGTTGTTGTTCACCAGACCACGAATCTAATACTGAACAATACCCAGAACCTGTCCAGACTACAGCCTTTCCATCAGTCAATACCCCAGAGCCACTTCGAAATCTGAGCACCCCAGACTTTGAAGATCAGCCTTCAGAACACCTATCCTATCCTGACCCCACATCTATCATACTGCCTGTTACTGTATCTGCTAACCCAATCTCTGATGCTCCTCCTTCTACACCTGCTACTGTTGCAGCATCTCACATCACTCTTTCTGCAGTAGTAGCACCCCATTCGTTTCGGGTTGCACGGACAGAACCGGTTGCTACGTCAGATAACAATTTTTCTTTTAGGACTACAGCTCCGGTTGTTCCTGCTGGTGCCTCTGAAGGACTAGAACAACCAGACTCTACTCTGTCAGTCTCAGGTGCGTCACTACCCGCTGGTTCTTCTACGGCACCCAAACTCTCAGTTGCTACAGCATCGGACATATCTACAGTCATTCATGATTTCCCTGCTGCAGTGGTTTCTGAACTTCCTACTAATCATGGAGAACCCGCCACTGTGACTCCTGAAATTTCTGCGGCTAATCTTGATTTTGCCTCGTCCGATGCCTTGGAAAACCTTCCTAAAGCAACCAACTCTGCTGTACCTCTGGCTCCACCTTCCAACACTTTATTGTTGCCCTTCAAAGCAAGTTTTGCCATGGAGCCTGCAACAGTCCTTCACAGTTCCTCTGAAAACACTGTTGGAGTTTGTACTTCTAAGACCTTGTCTTTTCTGAATTCTACCTCAACGATTCAGAACATTGATACTGTCTCCGTCCTTCGAGGCTCTCACCTAACAACCTTAATCAGTTTCTGGTGCCTCATGATGTGCCTTTTTGGAATAAGACTCTTTCACGGCATGACAGACATTCTTCTTGTTGGTCAATCTTCAGGGAGCCTGGAGAGGGGCCTGGAGAAGGGCATACTGCCATGCCTGCGCCATGGGCACATACATTGGCGATCATTATGGACCTTATTTCTCATTTTCGAGACTTTGGTACTTTTCTATTTCTTCCAACAAACTTCAATAACCACAATGCACTTGGCTATAACCATCTATTCCTGGCTATTCCTATTGGTCATCATCGAAACTACAATCCCCAGAAGCTCTAGGGATTTGCTCTGCTTCCACCAGCTAAGGAACAGAGAGGGAGGTGGCCGATTGTCTGCAGGTGTGCTTAGCCAGGTGTGACCAATTAGCCTGCCTCTGTGCTGGGCTGGGCAGTATAAAAGCTGCTGCCTGCAGGGGCTCAGTCTCTTGCATTAAGAGTCCTTCCAGCACCTTTTTGCTTCGAGCTACGTATCTTTGTATAGCGGTTCCTCTGCATAGCAGCTGATCACGCTCCGCTGCTACCTTCCGTCCTTGCCTTCCAGGATCCAGCCTTGCAGCCGGTCACGCTCCGCTGCTACCTTCTGTCCTTGTCTTCCAGGATCCAGCCTTGCAGCCGACCAAGCTCCGCTGCTATCTTCCGTCCTTGCCTTCAGGATCCAGCCTTGCAGCCGATCACGCTCCGCTGCTACCTTCCATCCTTGCCTTCCAGGATCCAGCCTAGCAGCCGATCACGCTTCGCTGCTACCTTCCGTCCTTGCCTTCCAGGATCCAGGCTTGCAGCCGATCACGCTCCGCTGCTACCTTCCGCCATTGCCTTCCAGGCTCCAGCCAAGCAGCCGATCACGCTCTGCTGCTGCCTTCCACCATTACCTTCCAGGCTCCTGCCTTGCAGTGGATCACGCTCCGCTGCTACCTTCTGCCCTTGCCTTCCAGGCTCCTGCCTTGCAGCCGATCACGCTCCGCTGCTATCTTCAGCCATTGCCTCCCAGGCTCCTGCCTTACAACAGATCACTCCATTGCCTTCAACCTACAGTCTTTGTCTGCTGGGCTTCCAGTCTAGCAGCCTTCTACAGTCCTCCTGCACCCTTCTACAGTCAGCGGCCCTACTTCTCTGGGCTCACTCCTTGCTGCCCGGCCCTTCTGGGCTCCTTGCCGTGCAGCCTGCTTCACTCCGCTGCCCTAAGCCCTATCCCTCGGGGCTTCCTTCCTTACAGCCCTTCTCCTTTTGGGCTGGTCCATTGCTTCCCTGCTTTTCTGAGCTTTCTACCTTGTACCCTACCGTCCTCTGTTATCCACATCAGTTTACCTTCATTATTGCTTTCAATTATTACAGTTCCTCTGTTTCCTGACTGCTGCTCCCTTGCTTTCTTACTTGTTTTTCAACCTTCAGTTCTTTCTCTCTATCCTATCCTGTTATACGGCTTTCCCTTCATTTCCTTCTTCTAGTTTGCTATTCAACTTCCTTTTCCCTGGATTTATCTGTTAGTGTCTTCTCTTGTACTCTTTGTAAACCCCTTGTACAGAGCTTGTCTGTTGGTTTCCGTCAGGCAACCTCTGCCCTTTCCCTTGTCTAGTTTCTACGTTACAGACACCCATAGCTGTTGTTCCAAGCCATGAGCAAACAGTGTGGGCCTCTGTTATAGCAAACTGTGCAGAAGGTTAGAGTTTTCCTAAGGTTCGTGGAATACTCTTTTCCTATATCTGCATACACCCCAAGAGGGAATCTATCCTGAACCTTTTCCATTACTACACTTGCCTAAACTTCGCTCTCCTTTCTTTCAGCTGTGTGTGAATCTATTCTGTCCACTTTACTTTGGCACAACCACCCAAATCCTTCCTAGGCGTCCTGTGCCACTCTTAATAGAGTGCCATCTTTGACACACAGTGGCCACCGTGGAGCCACGCCCCTATTTGCATCGCAAAAAAGAAAGGAAGGAGAAGGAGCCAAGAAGACCCAGAAGAAAGAAAGAAGTATAACCTCCTGAAGAATCCTTGGAAAAGACAGGTGAGGAGGAGTTGAGGGAATGGGACAGTAGATTTGACAGTTCTGACAGTATACAACGCCCAGAAGGAACAATGGCATCTTTAGAACATTTTCAAGAATTATGCAATGCCATTCAGGGTCTGCGGGTGGAAATGCAGACTCTCCACACCGAGAATCAGACCCTCTGTCAACAAGCAATTGCTAGAGATGAAGGGAGAGGCGATTTGCCTCCGATGCCCTTCTCAAAGGGCAAATATCAAAAGTCATGAAAGAATTTCTTTTAGACGAAAGACCTTCGAGACAGGAAGATCCAGAGTAGGGTTCCTGATATCAAATCTGTCTGGTAGTGCTTTGGCCTGGGCAACTCCACTAGTAACAGCCGAAGACCCTTCTATTAATGATTACGATCAGTTTGTTTGCAATTTCAAAGCACGTTTCGAGCGACCGGAGGTACAGTTTTCAACTTATGAATGTTTGCTGGATGTCAAGCAAGGAAGCCAGGATGTCCAGACATATGTCACCCAATTCCAAAAGTTAGCAAACCATATTTCGCAGAGGCTTGCATGATGATATAAAGGACGAGCTAGAGCGAGTGTCAAGATCAGATACATTCGAAGAGTTGGTGACTTTAGTACTCTGAATTGAGTTTCGACTGATGGAAAGACGCCATGAGAGGAGAAGAGGTTGAGGATACCCGTTGGTATACAACCCCCCTCCGATTCCGAAGGACAGATCTCCCACTGAAGAGCCTATGGAGATAGGTGTGACTAGAGGACCTCTGACCTCCAAAGAGAGGAAGAGAAAACGTGACCAGAACCTGCGTATGTATTGTGGATCATCCAAACATCAGCTAAAGGATTGCACAGAGATCCCTTTAAGGCGTCAGGGAAAAGCACAACCCTGTGTCTACGCAAGGGAGACAATGGGGAAAACGGCTCAAGTCCTTGCAACTCCACCCGAACAGGAGATAAAGGAGCAGAAGACAACAGATTGATGGTTTTTCAGGTTTCTTTATCAGTCAATTCAGGAATCGCAATTCCAGTACTTGCTATGTTGGACTGCGGGGCAGCAGGCAACTTCATAGATGTAACCTGGGCTAAAGAGAGAGACATTTCACTCCAGTTAAAGAAGAGATCTATTCCGATAGAAGGAGTCAATGGTCGTCTTTTATCCTCAGGACCAATAACCATGGAGACACTACCTACCTAGATATCAGTGGGTAATCACACCGAAGATCTCGTTTTTGACGTAATCAGAGCAGCCCATTTTCCCATATTCCTCGGCATCTCCTGGCTGAGACGGCATAACCCCTGTATTGACTGGGGTTCCAACAAATTAAGTTTCAACTCAGAATACTGCGAAGATCATTGTATCAAAGAGCAAAAGGCAGAAGTACAGTCAGCATACAGAGTGGTTCAACCATGCCTTTCCATTTCTACAATTCCCATCCAGTACCGAGAGTACACAGACGTATTTGAGGATGTGATCCCCAAACTCCTCCCACCTCACCGGCATGAAGACTGCAGCATTGTACTCAAGGAAGAAGCACCACTACCTTTTGGACGGATGTACCCGTTATCACAGCTAGAAAGGTCCGCTCTAAGGGAATACTTAGACTCCAATCTCAAGAACGGACTGATACAGGAATGGAAATAATCAGGAGGCGTGTCTTTGTTTTTCCTATCAAAGAAAGGAACCAAGGAGCTTTGCCCTTGTATTGATTACAGGGGTCTGAATAGTAGAACTGTTTGGGACAGATATCCCATGCCTCTGATCAGGGACATCTTAGAAGCGGTCAGAGACTCACAGATCTTCACTAAGATCGACTTAAGAGGTGCCTACCATTTACTAAGAATAAGACGAGGCGATGAATGGAAGACCACCTTCAGAACAACGTTGGGGTTGTTTGAGTATTGTGTAATGCCCTTTGGTTTGGTGAATGCCCCAGCGGTGTTCCAAAGATTCATGGACAAGGTCTTTGCCGATATGCTCAACATATCAGTCGTGGTGTATCTAGATGACATTTTGATTTTTTCCACTAGCTTAATGGAACATCGTCTCCAGGTCAAGGAGTTTCGTAGATTAAAGGAGAACCATCTGTATGCAAAACCAGAGAAGTGCACCTTCCAAGCCTCTGAGGTACGTTATCTTGGGTTCATCTTATCCTCCAATGGAGTACGGATGGATTCAGACAAGGTAAAGGCTATCAATAGGTGGCCAAAACTATCTTCAGTCAAAGATGTACAGCGGTTTCCTGGACTAGCGAATTGTTACAGCCGGTTCATTCCTCATTTTTCAGAGATAGTGTTACCACTTACCTCCCTGCTTAAGAAGGGGTGTTCCTTCAAGTGGAATACGGATGCGCAAGCTGCTTTTTCAAGACTCAAGGAATGATTTACAACAGCACCGGTGTTGATACAACCTGATCAATCCAAGCCTTTTGTACTGGAGACGGGTGCCTCAGGCGGAGCCTTGCGGGCTGTATTGTTACAAGAGGACAGAGATGGCCAAGGACACCGGATTGCCTATTACTCACGAACGTTTACAGCTAGTGAATGGAATTATTCTGTCCTGGAGAGAGAGCTGCTAGCCATGAGGATGGCGTGCGAGGAATGGAGACATCTTCTACAAGGAACCACCCATCCATTCCTGACCCGCACAGACTATAGAAACCTAAGAGTACTCTGTCATGATCTCTGCTTCCAAAAGATCAGGACTTGCCCGACTCCCGTGGAAGCAGACCCATAACCCCGGTTCCGAGTGCCAGCCAGTCCCAATTGGGACCTTTTGGACCCTGTCCTGGCGCCAGTGGCACCAGGCTCATAAAGATGCCCAGTCCCAGCGCTGGAAGCGCCGGGCTCATAATGCTTGGGTGGACTTACCTGCAGCAGACCATGCTGCTTACTTACCTGCCAGTTGAACCCCTGATCCTCTTCTGTTTGGGACTACTTTTCCTGTTGGGTGGGGCAGGAGCCACTCCCTAGGTTCAGAACACTGGAACTCTTCTGGAAAGCAGGAACTCTTTTCTTACCTAGGCGTGGCTGTGGAAGGAGACACCTAAGCACTACAGGAGGCTATTTAAACCACACCCGATGGATGAATCTTGCTTTGCGTTATTCTGCATTCTCTGCAGCAGAACGCTCATCGTGTCTTCTGCTTCTGATCCTGGGCCTAAGGGAACAAAGGCTTACCATCCTGGAATCCAGTCTTCAGCAGCACCTGTAAAGACAGTCTTCAGCAGCACCTGTAAAGACAAAGAAAGAACAGGTTAGCACTACGGTCTTCAGTGGCAGCGCATCTCTTACCTGGTCCATCGGCTGTCACCAACGCCTCGCGCTGCATTCCGGCATCTGAAAGACAAAGGCTTACCTACTCTTCGCATGCTCCGGAGGTCTTCGCACTGCATTCCGGCATCTGAAAGACAAAAGTTTACCAGCTCTTCGCATGCTCCGGAGGCCTTCGGCACTGCATCCCGCATCTGAAAGACAAAAGAAGGTGCGTTTAAAGACATTGGGCAACTTATTTACTCACGTGCCATTACTCCTTCCCACGCCGAATCCAGTGGGTATTCCAGCACCCCTCAGCTTCTCTAAAGCTCCGAACTTGTACCTGCAAGATAAAAGGGACAGTTAGTGCGCATCGTGAAGCAGGCTACAAGCGCTTACTTACGTGCTTCCAGGCGCTTCTATTCCTCACGCGGGTTCGATCCTCAACTCTCATCAGCCCGCCATCCGCCATCGCCGGAACCCTGCAAAACAAGAGATATCATTACAAAAGACTTTTAAGACATTTGAAGTGCCCAGAACTTACCATTCGTGCAGTTAACGACGGACAGCAGTCCTCTGAGGTCAAGAGGCCTGCACCCTTATCCAGTGAAGAAACTGGTTACGGCACCCTGCCCCGAGTCAGATGGAGAGCTCGGCGTTCACTTACCTAAGGTGAGGGTGTTAACCTTTGGGGTTCTACAGGAGAAGAGAAAGGGAAGAGGAGAGAGGCACCCAATAACCCCAGTTCATTAATCCCATATTTTCTATCTGCAGACATCTTACTCTTCGAGTCAGACATACAGTGCACAGAGGTCCAGCCCAAAGAGCCAACCGTGTGTTACACATCACCTTTGAAGATACGGCATTCACCCAGTCAAGACCGGCGCCTCTGCGGGAATCAGGTGAGCGTTACAGAACGCAAAGCCTATCGCAAAACTCCCACCCAGGCACTATGGAAACCTCGGATACCGACCAGCTAGCCCAGTTACTTGGGGAACTAAGAGCAGAAGTGCATGCAGCCCGTCAGGAAACGAATGCTCTAAGAAGGGAACTGATTATTTCCAAGGAGCGAACAGACAATCTCGCTAGACAATTGCTACAGTCACAAGCCGGACAAACTCCGTTACCCGCATCAGGGGCAAATCTTCCTTCAACATCCTCTACGAACCCAGTGCAGATCAACCTACCTGGGAATGTACCTCTGGCTCCGCCCGAATGATTTTCTGGTGACCCAAAGAGGTTTGCAGTATTTATTAATCAGTGCCGGTTGCACTTCTTATGCCGGCCAGCAGCCTTTCCAACTGATCAAGATAAGGTAGCTTTTGTGCTTTCGTACCTTAGTGGCAATGCGGCAGACTGGTCGATCCCTCTAGTTAATCAAGATGATCCGGTTCTTCATGATTTTCAAGCTTTTCAGCTCAGTATGGAAAAACTGTTTGCAAGACATTCACAGGGGCAGGCCTTGGACAATGAGCTCCTTTCATTGCGACAGGGAAATCAAAACCTTTTGGCTTATATTGCGTCTTTCAACAGACTGATAGTGGAAACTCGATGGCCTGAGGACAAAAGGATTACGCTGTTTTATAGAGGTCTACGTGGAGAGCTCAAAGATGTGTTAGCCCAAGTAGTGAATCCCCCGCAAGACTGTTCGGACTATATTGACTTAGTCGTTCAAATTGACCACAGACTGCAGAACAGGAAGGCCGATCATTCCAAGTTTGATGCTCGAGTATTTTCCAAACCACCAACTCCTACCAAAGGAGTAGACTCCGGGGAATCCATGCAAATAGGGGGCCTGAAAGGACCACTAACACAAAAGGAGCGGGAAAGGAGACAACAGCTGCAATTATGCCTCTATTGCGGAAACTCGGGGCACTTTCTTCGAGACTGTCCGGTGAAACCAGCCAAGAAGGCAGTAGGAGCTGCAGTTACCAGGGTCACAAACTCTGAGCAGGGAAACAACTTCGCCCGACAAGAATAGAGGTCCTCTTGCCGAGCGTTAAAACCAGATCCGTGACCTCGCATTTCGTGATACCTATGGTCCTCATTAGCCCTGAACATCCGGATCGATTACATGCGATTGAAGCTTACGTCGACAGCGGTGCCATCGGCAATTATGTGGATCATGAAATGGTTTTGAGGATGAATCTGACTCTTTGTCCAAAGGCTATAAAGGACGTCATTACTACGGTGGATGGTACGGAGATAGCCTCCGGACCAGTAACGCATACCACCCAAGAAGTGACGCTAGTAAGTCAAGATGGACACCATGAGAAGATCGTGTTCGATGTGATCAAGGCCCCTCAGTTCCAGACTATTCTAGGATTTCCTTGGTTAGAGAAGCACAATCCTCAGATCAATTGGCGAGCAAGAACGGTTCAGTTTCCAGAATGTGTCTCTACTTGTCACCCTCGACCTGGTGTTGCACTGGCAGCAATTTCCTCGGAGGCTCCCCAGTTACCTCCTGAATACCTAGAATTCCAAGATGTTTTCCGGAAGGATCAGGCTAACTCTCTACCTCCTCATAGGTCTTATGACTGCCAGATAGACCTGATACCTGGATCTACTCCTCCTTGTAGTAGAATTTATGCCCTCACCGAGCCTGGGAATCTTCACCTCCGACAATACCTGGATCAATACCTAGCGAATGGGTTTATTCGTCCTTCCAAGTCCCCTGCTTCCTCAGCTTTGTTCTTCGTTCCAAAAAAAGAAGGGGACCTTAGAACTTGTATAGATTATCGCGCCCTGAACCAGATCACCGTTAAGAATAGATATCCGTTACCTTTGATCCCTGAACTCCTGGACCAAGTCAGAAAAGCATGCATATATACAAAGCTGGATCTTAGAGGAGCCTACCACTTGGTACGAGTAAAAGAGGGCGATGAATGGAAGACGGCCTTCCGCACCAAGTATGGGCTATTTGAATATCAGGTCATGCCCTTCGGACTTTGCAATGCCCCGGCCGCCTTTCAATATTTTATGAACAATGTCCTCAGAGAGCTCATAGATGTGTGTGTTGTTGTTTACATTGACAACATCCTCGTTTATTCTTCATTGGAAACTGAACATCGGAAACACGTGAAAATGGTCCTCGAGAGATTGCATCAACACAAACTTTTCGCTAAGTTGGAAAAATGTGTTTTCAACGTGACTGAAGTTGAATTCTTGGGATTCATATTATCACCTAGCGGAGTGCGTATGGATTCAAAGAAGGCCGATGCAATTCTCAAATGGCCATCGCCATCCTCCGTAAAAGGTGTTCAAAGCATGTTAGGCTTCGCTAACTTTTACCGCAGGTTTATCCCCGAATTCTCTCGAATAGTCCAGCCCATCACCGCCTTGTTAAAGAAAAACAAACGTTTTGAATGGTCTACCGAGGCGGAACAAGCTTTCCAGAATTTGAAGACTAGATTTATCTCTGCACCGATCTTAAAACATCCTCGCCCAGAACTCCCCTACATCGTTGAAACTGATGCTTCGAGCCTTGCCATGGGGGCAGTTCTATCACAAAAGGATCCAGTAACCAATCAGTTGCATGCCGTGGCATTTTGGTCCCGCAAATTCTCGCCTCCTGAAATCAATTACACTATTACTGATAAGGAACTTCTAGCTATCGAGTCCGCCTTTAAGGCTTGGCGGCATTATCTTCTGGGGGCCCGACACACCGTTACTGTGATTACAGATCACCGAAACCTGCAATATTTGAAAACCGCAAAAGCTCAATCCTCTAGGCAACTCCGTTGGGCACTATTCTTTGCCGAGTTTGACTTCATAATTACCTATCGACCTGGTACAAAAAACGGTAAAGCTGATGCCCTTTCTCGGATGGGAGTGGAAGAACATTTGATCAATCCTAAACCTGTACCTATCATTCCCGAACAAAGAATTCTAGGTGTAATCGCCACACAATCCATAGAGGAAGTTAAGGATAAAGCCAGGCTACTGGTAACTCCAGCAGACATACAGAATTGGCATCTGCAGGGAAAGGACTTTACGGTGAAGGACAACCTATTATATTTCCAAGAACGGTTATACCTGCCCAGCACAGATTTACAGAAAAAGGTAATCTCTTGTTATCACGATTCTTTAATGGAAGGACATCCCGGTATGACCAAGACCTCGGAAAAGATCAAGCGCTACTTCTGATGGCCGTCTTGGAAAAAAGATATCAGAGACTTTATAATGTCCTTTGGAGTATGCGCCCAAAACAAGAGTCAAAAGGAAAAACCAGCCGGCCTCTTACGCCCTATTGACATCCCGCCTCGCCCTTGGCATACGCTTTCTATGGACTTCATCACCGATCTACCTCCATGCTCCGGATACAATACGATCCTAGTAATCGTCCACCTATTCTCCAAGATGGCGCATTTCATTCCACTCAAAGGCTTACCAACAGCAGCAACTCTGGCCCGAGAATTTCTCGAAAACATCGTCCGACTGCACGGTTTTCCTTCAGTTCTAATTTCGGATCGAGGTAGTCAATTTATTTCTCATTTTTGGCGAAGTTGCTGTCGGTCGGCTCAAATTGATGTGAGACTTTCGACCAGCCACCACCCTCAAACCGACGGACAAACCGAGAGGACCAATCAAACTCTGGAACAGTATTTGCGCTGCATGCTACAACACACTGAAAAAACTTGGAAAGATATCCTTTGGATAGCCGAATATGCCTACAATAACTCTGTCCACTCGGGAACTGGGAAGACCCTGTTTTTTCTTTTATACGGTAGTCACCCTCGAACCTCGGAGTTGGATCCACTCCAAGATCTTGGAACACCAGCAGTAGACCACCTGCATTCTACAATCACCCAAGCCTTTAAGGAAGCCGTTTCTCACCTTCAAAGGGCTAAAGAACAGTACAAGAAAGGAGCAGACCAACATCGGAAGGAAGCCCCCCAATATCAAGTAGGAGATCAAGCCTGGTTATCCACCAAATATCTACCTCTAAAAGGACCACGCACATTCAACCCAAGATACCTTGGTCCCTATTCCATCACCACCATAGTAAATCCAGTAGCGGTCAAGTTGGACTTGCCCCCTCACATGAAGATACATCCGGTCTTCCACGTCTCTCTATTAAAACCCGTGCAACCTCAAACCCGACTAACTACATCTCCAAAACCTATTCTAGTTGATGGAGAACTCGAGTTTGAAGTCAAAAGCATCCTGGATTCCAAGATCTCCAAATCTAAACTATTTTACCTGATTGACTGGAAAGGCTACGGTCCCCAAGAAAGATCCTGGGAACCTGCAGAATATGTCCACGCGCCTCGTCTAATCAAAAGATTTCATCGAACATTTCCTAACAAGCCCAAACCCCCGGAGAAGCCCGGTTTGGGAGGGGCCTTGTGGGGGGGTGCTGTCATGATCTCTGCTTCCAAAAGATCAGGACTTGCCCGACTCCCGTGGAAGCAGACCCATAACCCCGGTTCCGAGTGCCAGCCAGTCCCAATTGGGACCTTTTGGACCCTGTCCTGGCGCCAGTGGCACCAGGCTCATAAAGATGCCCAGTCCCAGCGCTGGAAGTGCCGGGCTCATAATGCTTGGGTGGACTTACCTGCAGCAGACCATGCTGCTTACTTACCTGCCAGTTGAACCCCTGATCCTCTTCTGTTTGGGACTACTTTTCCTGTTGGGTGGGGCAGGAGCCACTCCCTAGGTTCAGAAAACTGGAACTCATCTGGAAAGCAGGAACCCTTTTCTTACCTAGGCGTGGCTGTGGAAGGAGACACCTAAGCACTACAGGAGGCTATTTAAACCACACCCGATGGATGAATCTTGCTTTGCGTTATTCTGCATTCTCTGCAGCAGAACGCTCATCGTGTCTTCTGCTTCTGATCCTGGGCCTAAGGGAACAAAGGCTTACCATCCTGGAATCCAGTCTTCAGCAGCACCTGTAAAGACAGTCTTCAGCAGCACCTGTAAAGACAAAGAAAGAACAGGTTAGCACTACGGTCTTCAGTGGCAGCGCATCTCTTACCTGGTCCATCGGCTGTCACCAACGCCTCGCGCTGCATTCCGGCATCTGAAAGACAAAGGCTTACCTACTCTTCGCATGCTCCGGAGGTCTTCGCACTGCATTCCGGCATCTGAAAGACAAAAGCTTACCAGCTCTTCGCACGCTCCGGAGGCCTTCGGCGCTGCATCCCGCATCTGAAAGACAAAAGAAGGTGCGTTTAAAGACATTGGGCAACTTATTTACTCACGTGCCATTACTCCTTCCCACGCCGAATCCAGTGGGTATTCCAGCACCCTTCAGCTTCTCTAAAGCTCCGAACTTGTACCTGCAAGATAAAAGGGACAGTTAGTGCGCATTGTGAAGCAGGCTACAAGCGCTTACTTACGTGCTTCCAGGCGCTTCTATTCCTCACGCGGGTTCGATCCTCAACTCTCATCAGCCCGCCATCCGCCATCGCCGGAACCCTGCAAAACAAGAGATATCATTACAAAAGACTTTTAAGACATTTGAAGTGCCCAGAACTTACCGTTCGTGCAGTTAACGACGGACAGCAGTCTTCTGAGGTCAAGAGGCCTGCACCCTTATCCAGTGAAGAAACTGGTTACGGCACCCTGCCCCGAGGCAGATGGAGAGCTCGGCGTTCACTTACCTAAGGTGAGGGTGTTAACCTTTGGGGTTCTACAGGAGAAGAGAAAGGGAAGAGGAGAGAGGCACCCAATAACCCCAGTTCATTAATCCCATATTTTCTATCTGCAGACATCTTACTCTTCGAGTCAGACATACAGTGCACAGAGGTCCAGCCCAAAGAGCCAACCGTGTGTTACACATCACCTTTGAAGATACGGCATTCACCCAGTCAAGACCGGCGCCTCTGCGGGAATCAGGTGAGCGTTACAGACTCTAACAGATGGAGTGCCGCAATTTTCGACATGCCAGATGGGCATGTTACTTTTAAAATTTTGATTTCCAAGTTACCTACATCCCTGGTCAGAAGAAGACAAGGAGATACAAGGAAGGGAAAGACTGTTACCCAAACAAAGATTTATCGCTGTGATCAATAAGTTCCTCCAGAAGGTATAGAATGATTGTGAGACTTGGAAGCAAAGGAACTTAATTCTAATCACCTACAGAAAAGAGGAGGCCTATGGTTTCACGGTTCTGCACTCTTTCTATCCATGCCCGCTAAACAGGAGCAAGCCATGCAGTTTTGCCATGATCTGCCTCTAGCAGGTCACAAGGGACAAAAGGCAACGTACAAACTCTTATCCAGAAACTTCTGGTGGCCTTCAGTACGTTCTGATGTCAATACATATGTCAAGACATGCCCGGTTTGCGCCATTGGTAAGGTATCCAGGCAAAAGCCTCTTGGTCTGCTGCAACAGCCGGAATTACCCTCACGTCCATGGGAAAATCTTTCCTTGGACTTTGTGGTCGACCTACCTCCCTCTCAGGGGAAGACGGCTATTCTAGTGACAGTAGACTCTTACATAAAACTGGCTCATTTTTCCTCCTTACCCGGATTGCCCTTTGTGGCAGAAACCGCATCTGTATTCCTCATGGACATTGTACGATTGCATGGCTTACCCCGAGTGGTTATTTTTCGGACTGAGGTGTACAATTCACATCAAAATGCTGGGCCGTTCTCTGTGACAAGCTCGGTATCCAAAGGGTGCTCTCGTCGGGGTATCATCCACACTTCAATAGTCAAACGGAGAGGCTAAATGCAAATCTAGAACAGTACCTCCATTGTTTTTGTAACAAAGAACAAGATAACTGGGCATCTCTGATTCCGATGGCAGAGTTTGCGTATAATAACGCATTTCACACAGCAATTGGAATGAGCCCCTTCAAGTGCATCTATGGATACCATCTGCATTTCTTGCCTGGGGTAGGCCCTTCAGATTCCAGGGCTCCAGCAGTGGATGAGTGGATGTCAGAACTTCAAAAGACACACCAGACTGCTCTACACACTTTGGAAGAGAGCCGGAAGACCTACAAGAGATATGCTGATGCCAAGAGAGGGTCCAATCCACAATGGGGGTCCTGTAACGCAAGTCTGCTTGTCAACCAGATATCTACTCCGGTGGGCTCTTTTGGGCAAGTTTTCTCTGCTGTGTATAGGACCATTTTGTATTGAGGCCAAGATTAATCCAGTGGCTTACAAGCTCAAGCTACCTCATCGTTTCAGAAGAATCCATCCGGTTTTCCATTCATCTCTACTCAAGACACATGTAGAGGATCTGTTTCAAAGAACGATCAAGAAGACAAGAATCACCCACCATCAGAACCAGAAGAATATGAGGTCGCCAGAATGGTGGACTCCCATTATAGGCATAGAACACTACAATACCTGGTGCACTGGAAAGGATACCCCAAGTGTGAAAGAATCTGGGAGCCTAAATCTCATGTGCATGCTTCGGAACTGGTGCAAAGGTTCCACAGATTTTATCCAAGCACGCCAGGGGAACCTCCTCAGAGGTATTCTTCCCTTCCTCTCCTTCCCCTAGAAGCTCACTGTCTCCCGAGCCCTGGTTCTCTCAAGGCTGGACTACTGTAACAGCCTCTATCTTAATCTGCCTGCCTCCACTCTCCGCCCTCTGCAACTTATCCAGAACAGAACTGCGAGACTTGTCCTTGGCCTCAAGCCCAGGGACCGTATCTCTCCAGGACTGAAATCTCTTCACTGGCTCCCAGTGGCTGCGAGGATTAAGTTCAAAACCCTCTGCATTGTCCACAAGGCCTTCTGGGGCCTGGGGCCTAAATACCTTCAACTCTCTCTTCCTAAATATCTGCCTTCACGAGCCCTTCGCTCATCCGTCTCCAACTCCCTCATGGTCAGCCGCTTCTCGAAGCAACGAGCTGGGGGTAGATCTCTCTCCGCAGCAGGGGCCTCCCTCTGGAACAGCCTTCCTGCCTCCCTGAAACTTGAGGAGAACCATCTCCGGTTCCGGAAGCACCTCAAAACCTTCCTCTTCGCTTCTGCCTTCTCTCTCCCTCTCCCTTGCTAAACCTGCTAAACTCCCCACTGAAGTCTGCACTAAACCTGCATCTGGGCCACTCTGTGACCTCGGTCCAGGGCCCAGCCACTCTCCACTTGCACTGCCTCCCTGGCTCCTCCTGCACTGTGGGACTGTCACTGCATCCCTACAGCCCCCTTCCCAGCACTTGCTCTGCACTTACCTCGCACTTGCCACCAGCTCGCCCTTTTATTTATTATTTATTATTTATTATTTTATTACGCTACTTACCTTGTACTGCACTTTCCCCCCCACCTCCTCCCCCTGCACTTTCTCCTTTTCCCCTTACCTCTGCACTTGCACGATCTGAATGACACCTGGCCTAGTAGGATCGTTTGTCTGTCTTCCCCTTGTTTCCCTCCCTCCCTGCCTCGTCGCGCCTTGAAACACTTGTGTATAGGCGCGTTATAAATACCACATCATATCATATCATATCATAACCCAGACATCGAAGGGGGCATACTGTAATGCATCAGCCGTGGAGGGTTTGGCTCCGATATAGATACACCTAACATGGATGCAGGTGTTCCGTATTACCGGTCTATGCCTTTTCCAATATGGCGCTGGAACGTATTTATGTTACACATAACATCTCTCCAATGCATTGTATCGAAGTTGTCCAAACTCCTAACGCTATCGCTATTTGTGATCCAGTGACCTGCTTTGTACTTTTTGTCTTGTTTTGCTGTTTTCTCACTGCCAATAATTCCTGACACATTTGGAGGCTACTCTTACTCAGGTATTCTTTCGTGGGTTTACTATCTGACAGCACACGAAGGTGGTATTGGTACTTTGTTTCTCGTCTTCCTTTGTCATCTTTCTTCTTTCTTTCTGCCTTTGCTGGTCGTTTCCTACACCATCAGCTATCTTAATGGAATTCCCATTCTTAGTGTAGATATATTGTCTCTCTGCTATTTCTCTAAGACCCTCGGCTGTCACTGCATTGATACTCTTGTATATTCTTTGTTCCCTCTTACCTTTTGCCTCCTGTGCGAGTGAGACTGCACCCTTTTCATCTGGCGGCACTAACGTCTGGTGGGCTTGCAGTGCTGTAGCCCCAGAGTTCAGCGAAGCTGCCATTTTCAGTGCTCTTCAGTCTGGCGGCTTTCTTGACTTTGCAGCGTTGCTGCTTCCTGTGTTTGCTACGCCGCAGCTTCTTGTACTCAAAGGTGCTGCTACTTCTGGAGATCCAGCCACCAGTCTATCTCCATTAACTTTGGACTAATTGGTTCTCTTACCTTTCACGTCAGAGGACTAAGACTACCAGAGCCAAATCATTGCATTTTGCTTGGACCATCAACTCAACTCAGGGTTTTTTCAGCTGGCCGGCTTTTTCCCTGATATTGGGAGCTTGCTCCTCGGGGGCCCCTGGAACTAGGTCACCTTCCGGTCACGGTGGCCGCCGGGGAGTCACACCCCTATTTGCATCGCAAAAAAGAAAGGAAGGAGAAGGAGCCAAGAAGACCCAGAAGAAAGAAAGAAGTAGAACCTCCTGAAGACTCCTTGCAAAATACAGGTGATGAGGAGTTGAGGGAATCGGACAGTAGATCTGACAGTTCTGACAAAATAGGTTAGCAAACCCCATCAGACATTCACCTGTTGTGAATGATAATGATAATGATGTGTTATTTATATAGCACCTTTATCCAAAGCGCTTTACAGAGCACATATTTACATACAATATCACCCAACGGAAATTGGTACTCATTTATCGACCTTGGAAGGATGAAAGGCTGTGTTGGCCTTGCCGGGATTCGAACCTGCGACCTGCAGATCACACTCAGATTGCAGCAGTGAGTGCTCAACCCGCCTGGTGACTGTTTAAAAAGGGGGGAGATGTCACATTGACATCTCCGTAGTTACGGGGGGTGGGTGTTGAAGGGGAAGGGAAGTGACATGGGGGAACGGGAAGTGACGGGTGGAGGGAGGCAGGGCGGGGCAGGGTAGATAGAGGATTTTAATAAAGCAGACGTGTGAGTGAACACTCTGTCTCCGTGTATGATTGCAGTGCACCACGTGCGCCCCAGTTGGCCTACCTCACGCCTTGACAGTTGGCAGTGACATAGGATCGGTTGACAAGCCACAAATCATTAGAACCTAACCAATCCCTTGTCAAATCACATAACTACAAACACTTGAAAATAGTTAAGTGATGGCAGACTTCAGAAGGGGGCCTGATCATAACATAACCCACATAGAGAAGGGGGCTTGAAAGAGTAGGCCAGAGGGCGGGAGAGGACGTTGGAAGTAGTGAGGAATGTTATGTTATGTTTTAGGTTCTTAGACCATACACTATCACCACCTGTGTGATCCCTTTGCGCTCTGGCGGATCTGTAAATCAAGAGGGTAAGGGGAGGTGTGTGTTAGTAGGACTGAGCGGGAGAAAAGAGCAAGAGAGCTGCGATGTGCTTTTGGCAGCTTCAATTCGGTGACACCGTTCGCTGAGCGTAGGTGTGATTTTCGGTCAGTAGCCATCATGTGCTTTTGGGCAAGGCTATGTGTGGTTTGTTTGGTTGTTGTGGGAGAAGTAGATCAAGGAGGTGGTAAAGAATGGGGAGGTGGCGACCAAGGAACTGCTGAAGATTTTATAGGAGGTGGAGAGAATAGAGGTGGTTTAGAATGAAGAGGAGGTGAAGAGCAAAGAAGTGGTGAAAAATAAGGTGAAGCCCGAGTGAGTAAAGGGCGAGAAGCAGAAAACGAGGACTGTTTCGCTGTGCTGCTTGGATCTGCTTGGATCTCTATTGACTGCCTTTTCAAGTTCCCTGAACTTTTGCAGCCCCGTAGCCCGTTGGAAGAGCTGCGCGCCCACACTGAGGCTGTGTGTTGAGCGGCGCGTGTGTGAGGGCTGGGGCACTGTGCCTTTAAACATTTGGCCTGCAGACGTACCGCCCATAGGAAGTGACTCATAAAAGGGGAAGAGCATCACCCTTGTGGCGTGAAGCCCGAGTGAGTAAAGGGCGAGAAGCAGAAAACGAGGACTGTTTCGCTGTGCTGCTTGGATCTGCTTGCTTACCTTCATGTCCATACGAATTGGGCAAAAACCAGACTAGCAGAGGCAGCCGAACACCTTTTAAAGCTGGGATTCGACTTGTTTCGAACTAGAAGAAGGTGTGCCTTCATCTACGCGGCGCGAATCATCCGAACAGTTGGGATTAAATACACCCCCGCATCTTGAAAATGTGAGTATTAAACCGAAGTTGTCTAAAAGAGATCTGGAGGATAGAGGCTTGGAGCGACAGGTTTGCTCTTTTGAAAAAATCAACGCGGATCTAACAGCAGAAACCCAGCAGACAAACCGCTACGATTTTGGGAGTCAACGACCCTGGGGAGAACCCACAAGAGAGGAAGTGGTTTACAAAGACCCGTTGGGAATAGGAAGACGCCCTCGCGGCCCTACGGCCACAATTCAACGGACAATAACCCAATTTTTGGGTAAGGAAGGCTCCGACATGAAGGACACTTCAAAACAAGCCCCATTGTTGCAATCTTGGGCATGGCTACCAAAGGCTCTCACACAACATAAGATTCAATAGCAATCCGTCAGCCACTTCCTCACACCCCTTCCCATACAACAGACACGGGGAAAAGAAGTTCTCTCCCTGGGGTCATGGAATACGCGCGGTTTTCAACATCTGACGAACGAAGGGGATGTAAATTTGAGATGCTTGGATATAATCTGCTTACAAGAGACCTGGATGACGGAACGTCCATCCATCGATGGCTACGACTTGGCCCATGCGCCAGCAATCAAAGGTTCCCTTGGGCGCCCTTCCTCAGGCCTCGTTACGGCAATCCGGTGCGGCTCAGGACTACAACACCTAAAAATCTTACATTCATCTACTTACTTGCTGGCCACAGAAGTCAGCTGGATAACTGGTAAGAAGGACGGGGGCAACTTTAAAACACAGCCCCTAATTATTATAAACATCTACTGGAATCCCGCAGCCTTGAGCGATGTCTCTTTTATTGCCCTGTCTAGAGAGACCATTAACGAAGTCCTGGTGAACAATCCGGAAGCACTGTTGGTTATCTGTGGAGACTTAAATGCTACTTGGGTGCCGCTCGAAGTAGTAGAGCATCCCCCTCTCTTTTCATCCCTCAGAAACAAACGAGGGGACAAATGGTTGTCTTTGATGTCAGCGTGCGACCTGCTGAGTGCAGGTGATCTTTTCTCTAGACAAGGGAGACCATTTACTTGGGAAAGAGGAAATTCGCACGCGGACATTGACCATATCTTCATTAGTAGACATTTGTCTACTCTTACAACATCATTCGAAGTACTAAAAACCAAGGAGATTGATCACAACTTGTTGGTGTTAAAGTGGAAGACAAACCCCACTCACAGTTTGGTTATGCCTGCTCCTGTCGAGGCGAACAGCCAACAAACACGTCTAAAACTGACAGCAGCTGCTATTTCTGCAATAAAGTTTCAGTACGAGAACACAGGCAAAGAACAAAAAGAACAGGAGTTTCTGCGATTACCAGATTACCAACCACTTTTGTTACCTTACAGGTCAAACTTCAAGGGTCAGGGACGACAAAACAAAGCTATCTCACACGAATACAGTAAAGAACTGGTTTTGAAAAGGCGCCAATTAAGATAAGCAAAAAGAAGGGTGAAAGCATTCCCTACGCCAGAAAATCAGGCGCTCTTTATGCAAGTGCAGAAAACCTATAGAACATGGATTAAACAACAACGGTGAAATCTTTACCAAAAAGACGCGGAAGCCATGCTAAAATTGGTCAGTGGTCATTATCCAAGAGAATTTTGGGCTTTAATTAGATCTACGAACTCGCCTTTTGGCGAACCACTAACAAACCCAATTGGTGAAACTGCTTGGATAAAATTCTATTCAAACCTTTTTCAGGCACCCACACACTCGGGGCCTTCACTGGAAAATACAAACTTGGAACCGTGGGTTGATCTGAGCAATAAAGAAGAGATCACTAAAATACTTCGTAGGCTTAAACCGTCCAGAGCCCCTGGCCCGGACGGTGTTACAAACCTGGACCTAAAACAATTTCCAACAGAATGGTCTGCATTGATCAGTGGCATCTTCAGACGATGCAAAAAGGCCAGACAAATCCCGCTCTCATGGACAACCTCAATAGTCGTCCCTATCTTCAAAAAGGGGCTAAAAGACGATCCCAAGAACTATCGTCCTATAGCTCTCTTGGACACGATTGGAAAGGTGTTTGGTTCCTTACTACTTCAGCAATTTCATCGATGGTTTGATAACACAGATCGCTTAGACCCATTTCAAACGGGTTTTACCAAGAAAAATGGCACATCCACAAATATTATGTTTCTCAGTGCGCTAAAAAGTAAGGTGCTAGCAGGAGCTCCAAGAGTGTTCCTGGCCTTTATCGATTTGGCGCAAGCCTTTGATCAAGTCAATCGAGCAAACTTGTGGAGGAAACTGTCCAAGTGGAATTGTCCAGCAGAAATACTCCAACCAATTCAGGCATTACACAAGAACACCAAGCTTCGCGTTAGGTTAAATCAAGCAGGCTTGTTATCATCTGAAATTCTGGTTGACAGAGGAGTAAAGCAGGGATGTCCACTTGCTCCCGCACTTTTTATCGCTTACCTCAGTGATTTCAAAGATTCAGAGCAATTAATTCGCTCCTTTCCACCGTTATTGGGAGACTGCAAAACTACAAGGTTACTTTATGCAGACGATCTAATCCTAATGGACTTGACCCCAATCGGTCTACAGCGTCAGCTTAATAACCTTGCTGCTTATGTCTGCGAGAACAACTTAACCATCAACGTTGCAAAGACCAAAATCTTGACGATGGAAAAATTCAAACGGCGACAAGAAAAATTATCCTGGTACTTGGAAGGCAAGGTTCTCGAGAAAGTGTCAACTATAAAATACTTAGGAGTCACCTTGGACAGTTCTAGAACAAATGTAGCATTCCAGATGTGTCTGACAGACAAGGTTAAGAAACTGGCAGCACAGGCGCGAGCATTAGACAGAAAGTACGGGCGTTTTTCTCTGCTTCCAGTGATCAAATTTTACCGTACAAAGGTAGTTCCATCAATCACCTATGCAGCGGACGCTCTCCCTCATGTGCCTTTCCATTTATGGCTGAAATTAGAGGGGTACTTTTGGCGCACGGTTCTGGGGTTGCCAAAATCCACATCGGCACCTTTAATCAGAAGGGAAATAGGTTTACTTTCACTGCAAGGAACTGTGGAGATTAAATCTATGATGCTCTACAGGAAAATGCTGTTACCCGATTGCCCTCGCGTGTTAGCGATGATTCACGCTGAGGTCAAAAGGACGCGATGCCTGGAGCTAAAATCTTGGGAAACAGCAAGAAAAGCAAAACTACTGGAACTCCATTTCTCGGAACAAGAGCTGGTGCGAAATCCTTCAAAAATAAAAAATAAAATGGCAGAGTGTGATTGGATAAAGACTCTGGACTTTGCAGAAAAAGCGAAATCAGTTCAACATCTCCCGCCCTATAACAGCAAATTAAACACGGTCCCTAACTATCTGAGTAGGTTCCCAAACAAAGCCGCCAGAAACCTTTTTTTGAGAGCACGCTTAAATCTACTGCAGACAAATGAGATTCTGAAACGAAGAGGACTGAGTGATTCAGATATATGTCGTTTTTGTAAAGATAGCTCAAAAGTCGAAACTATTCGGCATTTGCTTCTCAACTGTCCAGGTACCCAAGATATTGGCGAAAAGTATCTGCAACAACATCTCCAGGCATCCCACATCAGGGAGGAAGAATTCTGGTGGGGTCGCCTAATGAGCGGAGAACGAAATACCTGGACAATCGCGACCACTCAAACCCTAAAGTCCATTTTGTCTTTATGAATTTCCTTTGTTAAGAGTCTTTTACTTTGATTGTAAATGTTTCCTCAGCTCAACTTTTCTACTGATTTCTTCAACTATGTTTTGTAAAAATCATTAATTTGATTAAATCAACGAAATTAAAAAATAAATAAATAAATAAATAAATAAGGATAAAATGCAGAGCAAGGAAGTTCTGAGGAGGCAGGAGAAGATGTGAAGTGGAGAGGAGGAATACCAGATTAAGTGAAGTAACTGCAGAGAGAGTGAAAGGAAGAGAGGAGAGGAAAATAAATCTAGAGTTTGGAGACAGAGGGAGAGGGAGAAGTATTGAGACAGCTGAATAGAGACTGAAAGAGGGAGAAATAACTGGGATACTGCAATCCAGACAGGAGGTTGAGGGGGGTTGAAGGTACAAGCATGCAGCTGAGCACTGAGGTGGAGTATGATGAGCTAAAAGAATAAGAATAAGTATAGAGGAAAGGAGAGAAGGAGTAGAGGCGCCCTCCCCCCAAGTCAAAAGATTACCCTGATTCATTGAGAATGGGATGTTGGGGATGAGGACCATAAAAAAGGGAGGAGAAGAATATCGTCCTTGTCAGTCTATAGAAAAGCATAGCTGGTGATACTCCTGGTGGAGCCTCCGGGGCTTAGCCTGGCATTATGCATTCTACCCTCCACCGTTGATTTTGCAGGCACACGCCGGACCCCAAGACTGAGTCACTTAAAATCTGGGACTGTGAGTAACTAAGTAAGAATGGAAGAAATATCCCACCAAAAGATCTGCAGATTAAGCTTTATAAGCCCAGAGAAGGTGTGGGATAGGATTAAAGACTAGAGATGTTTATTTTTGTTAGACTGTAATGCAATCTAATTTGATTATTGAGCTCTATTTGTAGTGTGTGAGCAGGTGCTCAATGAATCCCAGGACCACCAATAACTTGCATTCTTGAAATACGTAGAAAAGCAATTGTGGTTCACAGTACGGTTGGTCTCTGTACTTTTCCCTCCAACCTTGAAGGGGGGGGTCCCATCTCCCTAGCTCAGGCTCCTCCTCTGCCTTGTTCCAAGATTCGTTGACTACATCCAGGTTATCCCCTCTGTCTAATTCTCTCTCTTGCCATAGGGAGGCCTAAAGGTCATATCCTTATCTATTTGACTGGCTCAAGACTTCATATGGATCTCATTACGCGTTTGGTGGTAGCTATACCACCAAACTGAATTACCATTGCCGTCCCATGGTCTGGTGGTATTACTGCTGAGGACAAGTGGCAGTGTAAATCCCCATTTCTTTTTTGTCCATAGGACTCAACAGGGCTTCTTTGGTCGAATTACTTCGCCGATAATTCCGCCAATTGTTCAGCGGGTCTACCTCTAGCATGATGCTGGAGGTAAATCATCCACTCCAGGGCCATACTCGTAGTATAGTACTCGGGAACAATGGCAGTCATTCTGTTACCGCCAATTTGTTCCCCTCTCTGCCATACTTGTAATGAGGCCTTGGTGGGGTCATTTAGTTATCCTGGTGCTTCTCTGCCAAAGGCCCTCTCTCAACCGTCTCCTAACCGTCTCCTCAATCCTATGCCTCGCTCTCCTTCGCATTCTCTCTCTATCTTCCCCACACCCCCTTCCCAGGCTGTCATTATTAGGGTAATCCCCTGGTATTACCATTGTGTACCCCGTCACCTGTCTCCACCTGCCAACTGATCTCACGCCTCCCCTTATACTCAGTTCCAGGTCTTGTCCCTCTCCCCCTTTTCCTGTCTCTACCCTCCAACTGATCTCTCCCTTCACATTATACTCATTTCCTGGTCTTAGCTCTCTCTTCTGTCTCTGCCCACCAACACCCTCTGGTCTCTTGCTCCTCCAAAACTCCCCCCCTTCCCACCTCTCTCTCAAATACACAACCTCTCTCACATCTATTTTTAACCTGCTTCTTTCAACTCTCCTTCCAAAACTCCTGTCAAGTCCCTCACTCGTTCATTCACACATGCACTCTCTCACTCATATACAGCCTTTCAAAGCACTCTAACTCTTCCACCACCTGCTAGATCCTCCTCGCTCGTCTTTTGGTCCACCTTCTCCTCTTCCAGCCTCACCCGTGCACCTTTCACTCTTAACTTAATAAATACATAAAAAAAAATAAAGAACTGGAACTGCTGGCTTTTTATAGCCCGTCCTGTCCCGTCCTAAGTGCTCCCACTGCTTCCCTGAGGCAGCCCCCCTGGGCCAATCTCTATCTGAGCTTTACCCTTGGGGTCAGGACTTCCCCTAGAAGTCTTCAAAAAGTCCTCTAGCCCGCTCCTTTCAGTCGCCATTTTCCTCTAGCCAGCCATGTGGTCTGAGGGGTTATTTTCTCCAGTCCTTGTGAGTCTCTGTTAAAACAATGTTTGGGGAGTGTTGCTACCCCCCCCCCCCCGACCATGTAGTCCCTTTAGAGTTCCAGGTTTGTTGCTGCTGCCCTACTGCTCCCCTATAGCCCCTATATGGTTGGTTGGGTGGATGGGTGTTTGTCGTTCCATTCAGCTTCTGAAGGGGACATTTCGGTCCCTTCCTATATGGGCAATGAGTCTCTTCTTCCTCCTACTCGCTGGGCCTTGTCCGTTAGGCCCAGGTGCATTGTGGTGCTTGCGGTCCCAGTTATTCTCCAAATGGTGCTGCTTCCCATGGTCCAGGATCCATGCTAGGTTTCTGAGGAGACTGGTGTATGCTGGCCATCATACTCTCTGAAGGAAAAGAAAAAGAGACCTGATAAGCATTGGTTCAGAGAGAGGGCAGCAATGTGCATACATGGCTCCAGGTGCACGTGGGGAGCTGGGGAAAGGGCACTTCCTCAACTCCACCTCTCCCTTGACAGGGACTTATCCATGGCCCTGCCATAAGTAGTAAAAAGCAGCAACACCCCCTAGAGAACGGGATTCCCGGAAAGAGAAGGAGACCGGAAGCTTGAACTAAGGAGAAGCCCTGCTGATTCAGGAATATATCAGGCTTAGTGCGTGCCGAGAGTGACCACCCCATGCGCAACCCTTGTTAGTCACATAAAGAATTGTCTAGGGATATGATGTGATAAGGCATTTATAAGGCGCCTACGCACAAGTGTTTTAAGGCGCGACGAGGCATGGAAGGGGAAACTGAGGGAAGACAGAGACAGCAATCCTGCTAGGCCATGTGATATTGCGACTGCGCAAGGGTGGGGGGGGGGGGACAGAATAGTGCAGTGGGGGGGGGCAGTGTAGTACATAGGGTAACCGTAAATAAATAAGACAATACATAATAAATAAAAGTGCGGCCAACTGGTGGGAAGTGCAAGGGCAAGTGCAAGGATCAGGAAAATGGCTGTGGGGCCTTTTCCTTTTACTTACATAGAGATTTGCATCAGTCATTCCGAATAAATATTGATATTAGTGCTTATTTTGGTGTCTGTGTGATGACGAGCTGGCGTGGCTTATTTACAGTGTATTGTGTGTTCGAATATAGAATTTGAGCATGTTAGTGTGGCGAGTAGTCCGGTGGGTAGTCGACCGGTTTGCACGTGCAAATGACATGGTAGTTGGTCACCCCTGGAAAGTTCGCAGTGAGGAAAAGTGCTGATGCTCCCGGGAATGGACTGGTATTCCTGCCAGTCGCCAGCATGGAGCGCTTGCTGCTAAATCACATGTTGGGAAGACATAGAGGAGCGGCCAGCAGTGGCGTCCAAGTCCATGGTGTAGGGAAAACACTCCGAGGGAAATCCCCAATAGGGAAACCTAGGAGCAGAATTGCAGTGGGGCAACTGGAAGCAGAATGGCAATGGGCTACGTAGGAGCAAAATCACAGTGGGGCTAAGGGACAGTGGCATATCTAAAAGCTAACCCTCAAAAGGGCAAAATGACAGGGAGACAGACACCAGAAACAACATTTCATTGGGAGGAATGAGGGAAAATCCCAGCAGCAGAATCACAATGGGACACCTGGGGGCAGTATTGTATAAGATAGACAGTAGAATAGTTTGCAGCTTAGTGAGAGTTGCAAGCAATCAAGCCACTTATAGCAAGGCATAACAATGCTTTGTAAGTAAGGCATGACAAAGTGTGAGTAGTAGGTAAGCATGAAAAGGACTAACAAAGCAAAGCAAGCTGAACACCTCACCTCCCTCCAGTGTCTGCAGACAGCCCGGTTTCACTTTCTGACTTTAACATTGTGAAACCATGTCTCGCTTATTTATATATTTACATTTTTAAAGCGCTTACAAAGCCCAGGGGCATCGAGGCGCTGTTACAGGAATATGTCTCTTAGTTGCATATTTATACTGCGCTTAATACCCAGAGGTTTCTAAGCGCGGACCCGGGATTCGAACCTGTGTTGCTTCATGTTATCGTCTTGTTTCCAAGGCAGGCCCGCGCTTTGCCGCTGAGCCGGACTATCCTCCTCTCGCTCTATTTCAATTGTATGAACTAGATACATTGTACAGCATGTGTATTGGCAGATGAAGGGAGAAGGCGTACTAGAAATGCCACACATTGCCCTAAGCAAAGAGCTGAGGGCTATGGGAAGCATGGTTTGGAGAAGGGGCTACCTGAGGTAGGGTTGGCAAGTTGAGAGCCATTCTCAAACTTCACTGTAACTTGCTTAGGTCCTGTGCTTAGTGGGTGGGCCCTGTTGCGACTTTTGCCCATTAAGGCAACACTGTCAGCCAGGACGATCAAAGCAGGGACCTGAATCCCAGGTTGTCCCCTCACCCCCCCTCCCAGAGTTCTCAGTGTTTCAAAAAGGCCTCAAACTACCACCAAAGCAAAGGTGAAAAAACGCATCTACCCCTTGCTCCATAACTTTGATTTCTTATTGATGCTGCAGGGTGTTCCTAATGGGGATGCTGATGAGATGAGGAGCAGGAAAGATAAAAGGTAGATTGCAGATTCCTCAAAGTACCACACGTAGCTGGGGGGAACCATCCTTAGCCTAGCATGAGGTGCTGCGGCAGCAGGGAAGTGAAGAAACGCATGCTGACAGTAAAAGAAAGGAGGTTGTGTGCAGGGGTAGGATTAGCAATCCAACAACAGGGGTTGGGGGCTGAAATATGCAGTATCCCTGGCCCCTTGCTAGGCTCTGAGCTGTACTCGAGCTCCTTGGGAAAGTCTTGAAAGAGCTGAAGGATGAACTACGGGATGGGACAGTGGCATAGGCAGGCTGGGGCCTTGGGGGCCAGGCCTGCCCGCTATTCTGCAGCGAGTGACCAACCTGTGACAATAGAGCGAGAGCAGGAGTGCGGGGTGGGAAGATGCCCTGTCATGAGTACTACCCATTTCTGCGTGCTGATTAGTGCACACACCTGGTTGGCTGATACAAAGAAGCCGGTGCACATTGGTGATGACGTTGTATAATGTGCTGCAGCTGCCCGGGTGTTGTTGATAAATTAGGTCTGAATTGATCAATGCATCCTGTTATCCATTCGGACACACAGCTCGTGTGCTCGCCACAGCAGCACCTAGGCCACATTTTCAGCTTTCATTTGGCAATATATTGATCAGCTGGCATAATCACATTTGAAATGCATTTTGATGAGTCGAGTGCCTTGACGGTTCAGAATACTGTCAAGCACTTGTTACAGAGATCTATGCTCATATGCCAGGTCACAGTTCCAAATCTGGTCAAGGCAGAGTTAGCCTTTTCTCTCTCTGATGTTGATCATCTTGAGTCTATACTCTTCGGGGAGAGTATCACCTATTGTGCTAGAAAACAATACACTTGCACCAGACTCAGAGTACATAAGTTATGAAGCGTAGCATTGCCGCGGTATGGTGTGGGTCGAGCGCATGGGTCTGCAAAAAAGGATTGTAGATTGCGGCTAGTAACCCGCGCAATATAGTGCCCCGGCTGTCTTCAGGGAAAGGGTTTGCCTTCTCACATTCTGATGGCATTATTGTTTAGCCCATTGCCTGCTTTTTATTTTCCTGAAGGCCATTTGAGTGGAACGTGAGACACAGAGAAAGGTGAGCCTAGGCTACACCACCTGTATATATTGGTGGAATATTTACGGGCGGGGTAGCCTGGGCTCACCTTTCTCTGTTTCTCACGTTATTATCCCTCATGAGACAGGCCCCCCCATATACAAAAAAGAGCCCCTAACTCATTGTTTTTTTGACATTTGAGTGGAAGGACAGGAGAAAGTCGAACAAATGTCACAGACAAAACATGGCCACATCTGTTTCCTTTCACACCAAAAAGTCATGTTTCACTGTGGACCTGCTCCAGAATGTTATAATGCGGAGGGTGAGGAGGGAAGTGGAGAGTCGAGGCTCTGTGTCTGGGCAGCTTGCCACGAGTTCCCACTGAAACCAACATCTGGGGCTTGCACTTCCTATTGGGTAAGGTTACAGCATAGCTCTCAACCATTTGTGTCGCAAAGGCGGGTGAAATCACCCGATTTTGTTTTTGGCGGGTGAGACGCCCATTGGAATGAATGGGCGTCCAGGAGGCTTGGCGGGTGAGTCAGCCCTTTAAAAGGCGGGTGACACCCGCCAGAAGCGTGTGAGTTGAGAGCTATGTTACAGGGCTCAGCCGTGAGATCCTTACAGCTTTTCAGGGAGCACAGTACACAGACGTGCACCCTTAATAAAGCCTTGGACGAGGCCTCCCTAACGATAAAGGCCACGTTCCGTCAGATTCACGTGACGGTGCAAGAATCTGAACGTGCATCCCTGCAATGGCCTGCGTTCTCCTTCTTCTTCTTCTTAATTATCGGATGCGTGGGCGGACCCACGCAGGCGCTTCCCCATCCTAAAGGATGATGTGCACCAGACCCACCAATCAATACTTAGCTTACATAAACTCACAACTCCTCCCACCGCCCCGTTTGCCTCACAAAATCCAACATCACACTATTCCTCCTCCTGCCCCTCTCCCCGTCACCTCCAAGCAAAATCTTCCCACTCAGCTCAGCCGCACCCAGCGCAGACAATCGTACCCTCATCAATTCTCTCTCCTCAACATGTCTCTCACACCTAAGCACAAAATGTCCCACAGTCTCAGGCACCCCACACACCGCACAATCCCTCGACTCACGCTTCCCCACTTGAAACAGACAATCATTCAGTCCCGCATGCCCTATCCTCAACCTATTCAGTCTCACCTCCTCCCCCCTCCTCCATTCCAGACTCCCCGCATCCACCTTCACCGACACTTTCCCACGAACATCCAAAATCCACCTGCCCTTCACCCCACTCAGCCACCTCCTCACCCACCTCTCCTGCCACTCATCCATGACCCGTCTCACCACCACCGCCTTCACCTCATCCACACTCAAAGGTAATCTCACATCAACCGCTCCCCTTCTCATACCCTCACCCGTCGCCAGATCCACTAACTCATTACCCAAAATGCCACTGTGACTGGGGACCCACGCCAACGCCAAATCCATTGCCCCGTGCACACACCGATCCATATTCCTCCTGCAGTCCATAATCACGTCCTTCCTATCACCATCATTCGCCACAATCGCCTGCAACCCACTCAATGAATCTGAAAATATCACCACCTTCTCTAACCCCAACTCGCACACCCTATCAATCGCCAATGCAATCGCCACCAACTCAGCCGTACAAATTGACACATCATTCGTCAATCGTCCCACTTTATACTCCCCAGTGCTTTCCAGATAATACGCCATACCCACTCTCCCAGACACAGGATCCTTCGAACCATCCGTAAACACCTTGCATCCTTCCTTTCCTGCCACATACGCCTGACCCAAAGCTTTGATCTGGCCCCGCAATCCTCTCTTCTTCGACACCACATTCGCTAACTCCAAACACACCTTTGGAGACCCCATCATCCACCTCGGCCATCTCTCCAAATCTGTATCCGTCACAGTCATCAAATCGCCCACACACCACTGCACTCCCTTTTCCCACATGTGTAATCCAAAAGTGCCCCCCTTCCTCCTCCACCGGTCACTATAATAATCAAACCTCCAATTATACTTCAAACATTCACGCACCGGATGAGCCACACTCTTCGCACTGCACTTCACCCTCCATCTCATATTCAACGCATCCCTCCCCAACCCCAACGGCATCTCCCCCACAAGCACCCGAACCGCATTCGCTGGAGAGGACCTCATCACACCCGAACACACACTCAATGCCCTTGCCTGAACCCTGTCCAACCGCAACTTCTGACTCGCCGTGAAACCCACTGACACCTGACATCCAAAATCCATCACACTCAAAATCAACCCCTTATACAACATTCGTAGACACTTCTGCTGAGCACCCCACTCTTTCCCAGTCATCGCCCGCAACAAATTCAACCTTCGTTTGCTCTTATCCACCATTCCATTCACCTGCAAATTCCAGTTTAACTTCCTATCCAAAATCAACTCTAAGTACCGAAACTCTTCCACGCTTTTCACCCTCTCACCTTTCAAAACCAAGTCCAACCCTTGCTGCACTCTTCTCCTTGAGAAAACCATACTCACGCTTTTATCCACAGACATCGAAAAGCCCCATTTCCCACACCACTCCTCCATACGCACTATCGCAGCTTGCAACCGATTCTGCACCAACAAAAAACTCTGCCCTCTTACCCATACCACACCATCATCTGCAAAGAAATCCACCTGACACCCGAAACCCTCCAAGGCTCGAATCAACCCGTCCACCATCACATTAAACAGCATCGCACTAATCACACTTCACTTGTGGTGTTCCATTCTCCATCTTCCAAACCTCAGACAACACCCCCTCACTCTCTCCTGAAAGGTCCTGTCAGCCGAAAACGCCTTAATCCACTGAAACATCCTCCCCTTCACACCCATCTCCAACAGTCTCACCAGCAACCCATTCTTCCACACCATATCATACGCCTTCTCCAAATCCAAAAAGAACACCCTCACCATCTCCCCATCACACAACGCCTCCTCCACTCCAGTCACCAACCTCACTAACGGATCTGCCACTGACTGATTCTTCCTGAACCCACTCTGAAAATCGCTCAGACACCCATTCGACTCCAAATAGAACCCCAAGCGCTCAACTACCATCCGTTCCATAACCTTACACAACACGACAGTCAGCGCAATCGGCCTATATGACTTACACTCCGTCGGGACCTTGCCACTCTTCAAAATCGCTACCACAATCGCTCTCTTCCACAACCTCGGTAAAACTCCACTCTTCCAGATCTCATTGAACAATGCTAACACCTCCAACTTACATTCCACCGACAACTTCTCCAAAAATACATACATGACCCCATCCACCCCTGGACTTGACCACTTCCCCTTCCGAATCACCCCATCCAACTCCGCCATAGAAAACAGAGCCTCATACTGCTCTTCCCAAGGCCCAACATTCACCAACAACTCCCGCATCTCCTCCTCAACCACTCCCATACTTAGTCTTACTGCCTCCGGGAAGTTCTCTGAACTGTGCACTCCCGCAAAATGCTCCCCCAACAAATTCGCCTTCTCCCCATCTTCACTGACCACCTCCACCCCTTTCAACAACACAGACATGCCACCCTGCGGCTTCATCAACCCTGACATATGCTTGAACTGCTTCCAAACCTCACCCACGTCAGAATTACTCCCCAGAGACTCACAATAGCCCCTCCAATATCTGTGCTTTCTTTCCCTAATCACCCTCTGCACCACCGCCTTCGCCTTCTTATATGCCAACAAATCCTCCAACATTCCCGTTCTCACCGCCCTGGCCCTCGCCTTCTTACGCGCTGCCACAGCCCGTGAACATTCCACCAACCACCAAGGAACCTCAACCTTCCCCCCTTTCTCCTTCTCTACCTCCGGAACTTCCGCTACCGACGCCGCTCTCATGCCCTGCACCAAATGCTCATTCCATTCATCCACCCCCCCATCCCTATCCTGAGAAACTATCAATTCCTGACACAATCTTTTATACAACTCCCAATCAGCCTTCCTAAAATTCAACCGACTCCCAAGCATCCGGGATCTGACCCCTACCTCACCCCCCACAGTCACTAAAATGCCAGAGTGATCATTCCCCATATCCCCATCCTCAAGCACCATCCAGTCACATTCACCCGCAATCGCAGCAGACACCCAGGTCAGATCCAAACACGACAACTTCCCAGTCCTCACATCCAATCGTGTGCCCGAACCGCCATTCAGCAAAAACAGACTCAATTTATCCGCCATACCCTCCAACAGTTCCCCATTTGCATCCGTCCGATCACTGCCCAACAACGTATTGGCACTGTTGAAATCACCACATAAAACACAAGATCCCACATGTCCCCTTATCACTTCAGACAACACATCACCTCCACCACCTCACATGGATTATAATAATTCAACACTAAGACTTCTGATCCCCCTATCCGAATCCTCGCCCGATAACCTCCACTGCTCCATCTACCACAATCTCCCTTGCAACCAACCCCTTCCGAACTGCCAGAGCTACACCCACCCCTCTCCCCTCTGCCCTATCCTCACGAAACAACTCAAAACCTGGAATCACAAACCTCAGATCACCCCTTAACCACGTTTCCTGAATACAAACCACATCAACATTCAATTCCCCACACAACACCGCTTTCAACTCCTGCCCATTCCTCAACAAGCTCCTTGCATTCCACTGCAAAATTCTCAGGCTGACACCCCACTCTGTTTCCGCACTTTAGTAACCTTCTTGAACACATCTTCTTCCGACACATCTACAACATTCAAAAACCTCCTCCCTGCTTCCACCACTCCTTTCGTAAGATTCGACACACTGACTGACAAATTCCCCTGAACCAGCTCCAGCACATTTATTATAAAACACATAAACTCAGTTTTCGGGACAACCACCATTTCTACACCTTTCACCTCTCTCACCACTCCCTTCCTTCCCACAGCCTCATCCACCACCGGCTCTCTCCTACACATCTCACTCACTACCCGAACCGGTTTCACCTTTGCCACAGCCTCCGCATAAGATAAACCTTCCGCTGCCCTCATCTGCACCACCTCTCTCGCCACCCTTTGACTCTCACACCCCCTAAACGCAGTAGAGTGCCCCCCCCCACAATTCACACACTTCCCCGGAGTTTCCACCTTACATTCTTTAATATCATGATCTCCACCACACCTCCCACAGTGCCTCTCATTCCTGCATACTCTCGCCACATGTCCAAACTGCTGGCACTTATAACATCTCAAAGGCAAGGGTACATAAGCTTTTACACAAAACCTCTGATATCCCAACTCCACCACCTCCGGACACTCCGCTCTCGCAAACCTCACTGCCACAGTTGTAGACACCACATCCCCATGTGTATCTCTCCTCCCCAGCCTCCACGCCTCCACTACCCCCACCTCTGCCAGCTGCTCCTCCACCTCAGACATATTCACAGTTAACGGTACCCCATACAACACCCCCTTACACGACACACCACTCTGATCAAACACTCGCACAGTGCGCCTACCCAGACAACCCACCTCCAGTATCTTAGCCTTACTATCAGCACCCGTTCCGTCCACCAACAACCGACCCCCAGTCACCACTTGCACCCGAGTGACATTCCCCACAGCCTCTTTCATCCATCCAGCAATCACCATCGGATTCTCCCCTTGAAACGTTTTCCCACGGCTATCTGGCTTCAACACCACCTTCCACACACTGTCAAACTGCATCTGCTCCTCCCCAGTCACACCGCTCCCTGAGGCCCCCAACCCCTCCAAATTACACTTTTCCTGGGTCCCTGACCCTGAGATACCCCGATCCGTCCCCCCCTCCATCATCCCTTTGTGGAGACCTGCTGCGATGATGCCCCTCACTTCCCCCCTTACCCCCTCCACAGATGTAGACTTCACAGTCAGCGTCCTCCCCCTTTTCTCCCCTTCCTCCACCCCTCCCTTCTTTTCAGCCTTTCCACCCCCCTTTCCCATTCTTACCGCCTCCTTCGAGCACACTCTCCCCCTGCACCCTCCTAGAGAGGCCACTCTGTTTCCTCAATCCCAGCACCCTCCACCCAGACACCGCTCCGGGCCTGCGTTCTCTTCGGGCCTGGGAACTCCACGCGCAGGGCCTGGTCCCTGCAGCTGCGCATACGCATGCCCTCTTGTGAGGCCTGTAATTGGCTGAAGCACAGGAAGTCAGCAGCGTTTTGTTTTGCATGGATCTTCTTTGCGTCCGCACGCATTGGAATAAAGCAGTTAGTCGGGTTTGGGATTCCAGGGCTTGTCGTTCTGGCTTTTCCAGTCTAAGCACGGGGCAACACGTCTCAGCATAAAACGTGTGTTTGACTGAACACCACGACACGCGAAGTCGACCCTTAAGCAGCCCCTTGGCAGCCATAATTTATGAAAGGCTTGACTATAAACAGTAAAAGAGACACCAAGGTTTTAACAGGATCGTATTTGCCAAGTGGTCCACGCCATATGCCACAACTTCAGCAAAGAGTATGTTGCTTCCGGTGGCTTGTAATTGTGTTTTGCACGTGTAAGTCCCATTGTGCAAAGTATTGCTGGCAGGGGGGTTTCACACGATACTTGAGGACACTTGGAAGTTCAGTCGCAGGCATAGAGTTGGGGGCTCACAGGCAGTCATTTAGTGAGGGTGTATGATCATTGACCAGGCAGTTGTGTGGTTTATTCGTAGTAATTACAGTGACGCTTTTCTAAGGGCAATGTCAGTAGGAAAAGGCAGGTGGGGGGTATACATTGAATAAATACATATAGTTGCTTCTTATGGTGCAGTTTTGCTGTAGAATGTGCACAGGCTTTCCTTGCCTGAGTCCCAAAGAATAGGAGTACAGGTGGGTGGACAACGCTCGCCCACTTTTTTCAAGACTGGCGGTGTCTCTTGAAAAAAGAAAGAGCTGAAAACTCTGAGATTCCTTTGCCCCCGAGCCAGCACTCACACCTGCTCTATCCCGACATGTTCAGATTTAACAGGCCGCCTGGTCGGCCTCACGCTTGGTTACCACTCTTGAGCTCAAACAAAAATGCATTGATCTGGTCACAGTAAAGTGTTTCAGACAGTTGAAAAAAGTAACTACATTCAGGCCGGCCTTAGGGCTGGGCAACCCAGGCGACTGGCCGGGGTGCCATTAGCCCCCCACCGCGCCAGCTCGTGGAGTCTTTGAAGGTCTCCCCTGAGCTGGTGTGGTGGGAGAAGGCTTGGCAGGCGTATTATTGAAATTAAATGTGCCCCGCTCTCTCGAGCACGGCACATTTAATAACAATAGTGCACCGATGCTTTCGCAATTGGCGCATATTGAAAAATGTGGTGCCCCCCCACATGACCTGGGGTGCACGCGGGAGGAGGGAGGCCGCCAAATTTTTGTTTTGGTGCCCGAGGCGCTGCCACTGCTAAGGCCGACTGTGTCTACATTGTATGGACACAAGCAGTTTCTTTATGTGCAGTTTTGCATCAGTGGAGCACATATATCTGATCATGCAATTGTGCGGTTGGCTGGCAGCAAATGGCGCATTTGGTGTAATAATAGTGTGAGTGGGAGCCGGGTGGGAGTGAGGGGAGGTCTGGAAAAGATCCGGGGCTATGCTAATGTCGGGGCTTGCTAGCCATTTGCCTGTAGCTCCTGAGATTCTATCCGGGGCTACAACCAAAAGACCCGGGGTTATAGCTCTCTCAGCCACCCACTAGCAACGCCTCTGGGGCGCGTGGAGGGTATTTGAACTTCTGCTTTCTTTCTCCCCCAAAAACACATAGAAGTCTGCATGCTCATCCTGGCTGCCTCTGGAAACCCTTTGAAGGAAAGAGATCTGTGCAATTGCTTTGCCTTTATAAACTAAACTGTGCGTCATTATTAAACGTGAAGGTTATGATTATTTGTGCTGTGCCATATAACGTCATGTTTTCTGTCCTATTTGCACTGTTGTGCGGCTTTGTAGGAAGGCCTCAAAACCTGTGCATAAGGAGCCGGAGAGCCTCTGTGCCATATCATGGACTATTGCCTGCCTAGAGGGCTGTCCTTACAACCTGCTGTGCATTATTTTACAACCTCAACTCTAATTTATTCCTCTCATATTGCATTCCAGTGGTTTATTCACCAGTCCCCCGCCTGTTATGTAACTTTATATTATTAGATTTTTCAGGCCGGATGTCATTTTGCATAACTGTCTAATGTCCAAGTGCCTTGACGCATTAGACATTACGCCCCTTTTTTGTACCTAAAATGAGCAGGCTGCCCTCTGTTAACAGGACAATGTAACTGCAGCCCAGCTCTAGAGGGTTCTGAAAAGGCTGGGTTATGCAGATTAACCCACATAAGAAACCAGCCTCAGCCTAGGAAGAGGCCTGCATCACATACCACAATGCACATCGCCATGAAGTTCTTAGCAAGCCTCAAGGACCTCCAGGAAGCCAGGTGAGGTGCCAAGAGTAGCCATGAATCAAAACCCATCCACATTATAAAAAGTGCCCATATTGCCACCCCCACTTCCTGTCTTAGAACTTCACTGTTTTTGGCTATTTGGGGGCCTTGATTTGTAAGCAGGAGGGTTTGGACCTCCGTTGGGCATGGTTTTGACATGTCCAGACTCACAATGGCACCCCGGCACTGTGGTCGAGTTAAAGGCCTGACCACCGCCGATAAAAAGACAGTCCTCAGTGTCCTTACACATTCTGTACAAACAGACAAGTCAATGGGCCTCATTACAACTCTGGCAGTAAATACCAGAGTCATGAAATTATCAGCACCTGGCAATGGGCAATTACCAGGGCATTTTGGCCACGCCGGACCCAGAAATTGCCCATTTCCGGGTGCTGGTAATAATTACTCCCCATTCCCATTTGAGCCCCATAGATCAGACCCAGTGGGTGAAAAGGCACCCACGAGCAGACCTTGTAGTTTGCCTGTTCACAATGGTACTGGCAAGCTTACCGGTACTGTTGTTAGCAGACTGGCAAGCTTATAATGAGGCCCAATGCACTTTGAGACTATGGCAGTGGTGATGGTCTGCTGCAATATACAAATGTTAGACCATAAAGGGACTTGCGAGCATGGCATTCCTGATATACAACCCCTTCTGAATGTTTTCATTCAAAGGGGTCCCAGGTGTACAAGCTGTACAGATCACCATTTTCCTAGTCTTTTGGTCTCTTTTGGGGCATTTACACTTCTGTTGCATGCCCATTATCTTCAATTTGGCTTGTTGTCTGGCTGGCTGGGTAGCCCTTTAATACTGATCTTTGGGTGTACTGGTGTTCTCCTTGTTGGCTTTCAACTTGAAAGAATCTCTTCCTACCCCTCAGTACTGTGAGGTGGCCCTATTGTGGTCTAAAGCCCTGTACAAGCAACAAAGTGTGTCATAGCCATAACAAGACAGTCAAAGCATAGTAACATAACAGCAGAAAGCTGCTGGGCAATTGACCCTTCTCACCCTTCTTACCTTATTTGTCCATCACCCACCACTGTCTTTCACATAATATAAGGAACTCAGTCTGCAGGGGGTGGCACAGACCATATTTTCTCTCTATAGATGGCTATATATAGTACTACTAACACTACATTTCAATGTTTCACTGCATTCAACAGTGCATAACTATATTTGTTTCAGATTTAAAACATTTATACTGCAAGGTGCCGTTTAACATCTGTGTCCTGTTTTGTCCGGCAACGGCTCTGTAGGTCAGTCAGGCCAAGTCAACATAGCCCTAAATTTCAAGGTGGGGCGGTGGAGGGAGAGGGCTGAAGTCCAGTCAGCTCAATGGTGTTGTGCCACTACTTGTGTTTAATCCCTTGGTTACGTATTGGTTACGTATTGATAATCCTCATTACTCATAGCTCTATTCTTTCTTGTCCCAGTACTTGTGTATGAGGCATTTTGACTCATACACAAGTACTGGGATGAGGTAGAGGGACATGGAGGTAATGCCTGGCTTAGTTACCTGTAATCTTCATTACTCCTAGTTCCACTCTTCCTCATCCCAGTACTTACCTATGATGCAAGGAGCCTCATACGTAAGCACTGGGACTAGGAAAAGGAATGTGGAGGTAATTCTGGGCCGAGAACCTGATTTTGGGGGTTGGGGAAGGAGATGCGAGGGTGAGGGGATTTGTGGGGAGTGGTGGGGTGGGGGCTTGTTCGATAAATCGTATTGGTCATCCATGTCCAGGCTAAGCAGGCATGATATGTGGTATTAGTGGCCAGTCTAGTCATTTCTTAATATGGCTTGACTTTTTTTAACTGGGCATCTCTGATAAAGCAGTCCTGCTAAGTGTAATTACCTGGCTATACCGGCATTTGGGTGCTGCCAGTCTAGCCATTTCTTACTTCAGCATTGATTATTTCTCTGGGCATCTGTGATAAAATAACCATGATAAGTGTTATTGATTCGACTGGCATTTTGGTGCAAACATTATAGGTATGTCTAAATGTGGCCTGGCATGCTTTACTGTAATATGTTATTACGTGTCTTGACTGGTCTACATTGTGCAGCCAATTTGACATGTTTTCATTGTGGCATGGTATTTTTAATATCAAAGTATTATATTAATTAAAGCATTAAAGTTCCTGTGCACTGTTGGTGCCTTGCATGTATTGGATTTTTGGATTGATGTTACCCTACAAAACAATGGCAAATGCTCTGGCATTTTAGCCAATTATTCTCAGAAAGTGTGCTGTTTAATGCATTAACACACATATTTATATCTTTCTCCTAGTGCAGTGCGCGACGTTCCCCTGTAGCAGCACGTTCATGCGTATTGCGCAAGCGTGGTAATCTATGCCGGCCCAGCGTGTGGCACGAACTGTGATTTGTTGCAGTTGGTGGGGGGGCATCACCATGGCTCGCAGGGGGGCCCCCAAATGTTGTGTTACACCACTGTCCTGCATGTATAATATAGCAGAGCCCCCAACTGTAGACAGTTTCCCTTGTGGTTGATAGAGTAATTTATAATAGCCCAGTCCCACTTTAGTGTTACAACACACAGAATATGGCCCAGAAAATGCAGTCTGGCTATCATATAGTTACTGATATAGCAATCCTCTCTGCACCTGAACACTCTGGAAGGCATTGCTAGTATAATGTTTTTAAACTAGACATTTCTCCTAGTAATTGAAAGTCATCTAATTTCTAATTACTATTCACATGAAATGTAATGCTATTTTATTTTCATGTTTGTTCGAACTACAGTCTGCAAAGGACCATTCACCCAACAGCACTTCTATATCATAACAGTGGGAATTGGTGCTATAAAAATATCAATTAGCATAGCATAATATATGGAATGTCAACAATGAATTTGTTGCAACATAGGAAAAGGACTATGGTTGGGGCAGGTACCTGCATGGTGCATACATTATAAAAGAACATGTGTTTTCTAATGCAAATTTTCAAGGACTGAATTCCCTGGTTTTATCATTAAGGTTGAACATGATCTGCACCTTGAATTTCATTAATCCTTAAGCACATTTGCTGCCCCACACCAAAGGGCGGAAAGCAGGTGATTACTGAACACTTTCTTTGGCCAGCAACAGCACTTTTAAAGTGACACAGCCTTTAGTTTGTGAAAACTGATGTTTTCTTTGGGGACGTGTGCATATTCCTTCAGCCCACCTTGTGGCTTCATTCTGTGAGAAAATCATAGATATAAAGCAGTTGAGTTTATTGTTTGCTGCCAGCGGGGAAGCTGAAACCCCAAATCACCCTTTAAAAGCTATTAAGGTTTCTTTGGTAGAATCAGAGTGTGCCCCCCCACCCCCGCCCAAGGTGTAGGGAGGGGGCTCAACTGATTTGAAAAGGACGAAAGGCACTGATGTTCGGTTATGATTTCGGATCTCTATAAAACAGTATTCTCGAAAGCCAATAATAATACCTTTCTTCCAACTATATCTGTGCAGTTATGCAGGCAGATGTTTAAGTTTCAGACCGCTTTAGCACTTAAAGGAATAGTGCGCTCAAACATGTTACTGTCCCAAGCGTTCGGGCATGTGGTTTTATGCAAACTGTGATTGATCGTAAAAACATTTCCTATGCAATTTACCTTAGTTTTCCTCACTTTTACACATGCGAAATCAACGAGCGAGCGCGACCATCTTGTGCTAATTTCTTCCGTTGCCACATTGCCTCAAGTTCAACTGCCCTCGCGGCACTAAATCATATCATATGACCCGCCCTTGAGGCTGACATCACTAGTCGCGTATGGCACATTTCACAACGCGAATGCACGTCTCGTGTCACCGTTCTCTGTGCCCCAGCTAATGACGTGTCTCCATGGAAATGGCAGGATGCCTCTTTCTTCAATAAGTATAAACAGACCGCTTCTCAAAAGACAACATCAGAGTTGCTTTTTCAATCGTTTCACAGTTTTTTTTTATAGCCTGTGACTCGTTTCTGCTCTGTTCAGCTATCTTCGTTGCTCGGAGCCTGTGCGAACAGATACTTGTACTAGCATTACTATCGATTTTAATTTTGTCGTATAATGGCAACAATACAGCCCTACCAGTACGAGCCGGAGTATTCCATGGTGGAATTAGTTGATAGAGAAAGCTAATTAGGGAAGAGAGGTCGATGAAGAAGGGCAAGGAGTTGAAGGAGATGAGGGAAAAGACTGGGGGGTGGGCAGGGTAGAGGAACTGGAGGTCTGATATAGAACTGAGAGCGTAAGGAGAGGCTCCCTGTTGCTTCCCCACATTCAATATATGGCAGCACCCAGGGAAGGGGCTTGGGTACCTGGGAAACGTGGGCAGTACACTGTGCACCCTTCTCCGGTGAGAATGGCCATCATTATTATAATTTTCTACGAGGAAACTTTGAGGTCTATTAGAACATGAATGTGTGAGGTATTTTGTATAGTGCACATTTAGAAGTGCACATTTAGAAGAGTTTCTCCTGGGTGATGTCATGTTTAGCCGCTAATTAAAATGGGACCTGGTGAGGTAAAGTGAAAGGCAGAGGATCGCATAATTTGAACAAGTGGGTGAAGATGTAAAGCTGTGTGGGTTGTGCCAAGGTTTTAACCTGTGACTATCAGGTACCTTCAAAGGGCGTCTAAACTCAAGGCATTACACTGGCTTCGCCCCCATTACATGCAGAGCTAGCCAGTCTGGAAGGTAATCAGCTCTTAAAATGGCGACAAAGACTAGAACTGCATGGCATGGCTGTCCGACAGCCTGCAGTTCTGCCAAGGAGGACTGGCACCGCAAGAAGGCTGGTTGCAAAACTACAACACCCCTAAAGCTCGGACCGAAACCACATTAAGGAACTCCAAACTCATCTGCTTCCTATGAGCAATCAGGGGATTTTTCTGTTCTAACTGTTGTGTACCTAAACATAGCTTTCCACATTCTATCTTGAATAAGCAGCAGAATTAATCAAGAGTAAGAGTTCACACAAGTTTTGGAAGCAACAAATGAACCAGTAGCAGGGTGACCACAAGACACCAAAACTTTGAGCATCACTCCAATATGCACAACAGGGCCTCTCCTCTAAAGGAAAGAAAATGTGGTTTCTTTGAGCGTTACAAATCATAATAACAAACAAAGCAGCACCTGCCCTGCCTTTGATGGGTCATTAAGGCACTAGAATGCTCAAGTGCAAAGTCCACATCTCAAGTAAGTGCAAGTTCTGCCTTCTTTTTTTTGGTTCACGCTTTTAGACCTCGTTACCCCCTACATCGCAACCTTCCTGGGCAGTGGGCCTTGACCATCAGCTATGCAATATGGGCTCACAAATGTCTCCAACTACTAGGGGGGGGGGGGTTAAGTCTACAACAATCTGCCACACACCCCTCCTCCGCTGTGCACCATCAGGTTTTGCAATTTGGCCGCAAGGCGGCGCCCTCTCAGTGCACGCCACCGCAGGCAGGTCCTGCCCTCCCAGCCTGCTGCTGCCTCTACCACAGAAAAGCGTACCCCTCAATGCCTAGAGGCATTGAAATACAGAATGAGCTACATCCACCCATGACCACTTCAGACCTATTCTGCTTCACAGCCCTTGCTCTGTGAGGTGAACCATATGAGGGAAATGGGCAACAGCCATTTATAGCAGCGCACTAAGCCCTGAGGTATCTAAGCGCTTAGTTATAAGCCCTCTCCCCTGGCCTGGGTATGATGCATATGATCAATCACTCATTATCCTGTTTGTCTCTTTCCCATTGGTCCAGACGCTGCCTTGGTGCCTGGATGCTGCTCTCTACCTAAGTTCCCTTTCTTCCCCCTCTCTCTTGTTCTCAATTCATTGTTGATGTGCTGTGGAAAATTCTGCCTCTGAAATCCTTTCCAATGCATGCCCAGAGTGTATTTTGGTGTTCGTGTGTGTTTACTTTTGAAGTTAGGCCCCTTGAGCAGCCCACACCCTGAAGGTTTTGCACTCTTATAGTGTTTCTGAGGCATACAGGGCCTGTGGTTCCAGCAACTGTGCTAAAACTTGAATGAGATTGTATTACTGCCCCAGTAGACTCTCAATGGAATTTCCGAACAAAATAAAATCGAACCATCATGCCCCTCGCTGCACACGAGTGCGCCCAGCGGCTGACAGATGAGACCGGCCTCCGGAAGAGGGAAGACGTGGTAAGACAGGTAAGTGCTGTGTGTCTGTATGTTTGTGTGTCTGTGTGGGCGATAAGAAGGATGTTTGCGGCCGGGAAGGGAGGGGGCGAAGGAAAAGTGTGAGTATTTTTTTTATGTGTGTGTGAATGTGTCAGTGTGTTTGTGGTGGGGTGCTGCTGAGGGGCAATGTTTTGGCTGGAAGAGGGAGGCAGAGGGGGAGCAAGGGGTGGCTGGTTGGGACGAACCCCACCAATTAACAGGAAATCCCACCGTCGCAGCAGCGTGTGAGGGTGGGAACAGCAGGGGATCACCTTACTGTGTGATTAGGGAGCGAGGGGGGAGGCATACCAACATTTTCCAAAATAAATAAGTCTTTTTTTGTGTGCAGCATTTAAAATGCGGAATTATCACATCACATGGAACAGCAGATACAGCCTTTGTATGCTTGTTAGAGAATCACATGCCAGGTATGCCATATATAGGATCCCGCCTGGCTTGTCTAAGTGATGCAATTATATGCCAAGTGCATTCTAACAAGCTTCAGAAATGGCATCTAATGCCATTAAATGCCTTCCATGCATCTTATAGCCACTATGTACAAGGAACAGTGTCACATGCCTTTGTGCTGGCATTGTATGCCAAGTGCAGAACACCAGGCCACGGGAATGCAATATAATGGGCCTCATTACGACTCAGGCGGTAAGGGGTTTACGGCGGCGTAAACAGCGCCGACCCTTACCGCCTGATTCTGAGGTCCCTTAGCGCCATGGAGGTTTTAACACCTGCTTTTAGCAGGTGTTAAAATCCATGGCGCTAAGGGACCTTGATGTTAATTACGCCACCGTAATTTACGGTGGCGTAATTAACGCCTTCCCCACTCCCATTATGCCCTATGGGGCAAAAATGGGAATGGGGAAGGGTAAATGGGGATTGGGGACTTACCGCCCCGCCAACCTCGGAATGGGGCGGTAAGTCCGCCAACCACCATGGCGTAAACGTAGTTTACGCCATGGTGGTAAAGGTACGACCCAGGCGGTAACTTACCGCCTGGATCGTAATGAGGCCCAATGTCAGTAAATATTTCATATGTCTGGCAAACTCCTCACATGTTACTTATTCTTTTTTATTTGTATTTGGTTTCGGAAACAAAACCTTTACAAAAAAAACAGATATTCCAATACATAGAAAAGAACATCATACAAAGAATAAAATTCAACACATCGTAAGTGATAAGAAACATTTTTGCTTATTTTTTCCCCAACATTTCATAACATATTTCTAGAATTTATTCACACCAATCTTCTAATCCTTAAATTCATCTTTAAATAGGGTAAAATCATCTAACTTAAGCTATAAGTCCGCAGACATTCGATAAAAATCATCCAATTGATATTTTTAAAGAAATCGATTTACCATGCAACATGTTCCACCAAATTACATCTGGGAAGTATCTTTCTGTCTGAGATATACATTTCCCAAAATAAGTTTCACGCTCCTCACTAATGAACTCACATTCGAACTGTAAGTGTCATAGTGTTTCCTTCATGGTTGCGCTTTTACAAAAGCGACAGGGTATATGTCCTTTTTCCAATTTATCTCGTATTTCTTGTATTTGCCCTATAGGCAGTACATTGAAACGAAACCGCATGAGGTTACTCCTCCAGTTTCTGTCTGGGAATTTGTTTAAGTATGGTTCCAAAGTACCCACCAACTTACAGTCGGATACCAAATGACAATAAAAAAGTGACATCTTTACTTTTTCATTAGTTTCGGCCCAGTCAGCCCATCTGATTCAATTTTTTGCTTGCATCGGCTTCCTAATTAGGAGTTCTAAATCTGTACCGATTTTAACAAGCAGATTTCGGGTCGATTCATACAAAGATAGTAAAAAATGTGATTTAGTTTTACCCAATCTCAGTTGCAGACCCAAAATCGAGCATAAGTTATTTCCTGATCCCAGGAGGAGTTTTCTTAACAATGCCATTTTTTACATTCAATTTGACTTTTGAGCAATCGGAGGCCTAATTCATACCTAATTGCTGATATAGGAATACATTTTGGAAATAATAAAGTATACTTCTCCAAAACTTAGCCTCAATCTTTGCAATAATTAGGTCTACACATTGCAGGAAGAATTCTAGGCCGTAGCTGAGTTTGGGAATAACTTCCGAGGAATAGAAACACAACATAGGTAGAAAAGAAAATTTACAGTACATCCTGTCAATTCTTTTGGTCTGTGCAGTCAAAGTAATCAAGCGTTCTTCCAGCACATTCCAATATGCACTATTTGTTATATTTGCAAACACAGGATAACCCAAATACACAAATGATTTTCTAATTTCAAGCTTATAATTATTTAAGTACCAACTATATCTTGTAGATTTTTTACTTGAACCCAAGATAAGAATTATAGATTTCTTTTTATTTATACTTAAACCATTAACATCTATATATTTATTGAATTTATTTATAATTCGTTGTAATCCTATCTGAGTTCGATCTATCAATAGGAAATCATCTGCATAAGAGCACCAATTTAGTTTTATCCCTTATATTTGTGGGGAGATAAACAAGGCCGTGTCCAATGGGGTCCCCACATCAGAAACAAAAAGATTAAACAAAGTGGGGCCGAAGATACAACCTTGCCTCAGGCCATTCCATGGGTGTATAGGAATTGATAGTTTGCCTTACTGGTTCAATCTTACTTTGATCACAGATCCCTCGTGCAAATGAATAAGAAGAGATAATATATTCCTAGGCATTCCAAGTAGTAACATTTTTGAACACAGCAGGGACCTATTCACTCTATCAACTGCTTGAGATAGGTCTATACTAGCCACATAAGTCGGGAGAGCTTCTTTCTTGCATTGATTATCCTGCAAAAGTAAAAACATTAGGCCTCCCAATTCTGTTCCCATTCGCTTTCTGAAGCCGAATTGCTTATACTGTAATATTGCCCCGGTTTCTATCCATTCTTCAATCAAACTCAGTACCAGACCAGCGAAGATCTTAAGAGTTGGCGTCCAGTAGTGATATGGGCCAGTTGTTTTGTGGGGCACCTCTATCCCCCTTTTTATATATGAGAATGACATAAGAAATTCTCCATGAGGATGGAATATGCTTCATGAGTGTAATATTCCCAAACAACATAAAGAGGGCGTTTGCCCATTGAAATGGGTCCGCCTTTAATATGACGTTTGCTAAACCATTGGGTCCTGCCGCTCTGGATGAGTTCGATTTTATTATTTGGGTCATTATCTCGGCTTCTGTAAAATAACACTCTCAATCAAGTTCATAGATTCCAGGAATAGGTAAGGAAGGGTTTTTGCTGGTGGCATAGAGTTCCCCAAAGTGTCCTACCCAAGCCTCCTCCGAAACACTATTCACCTGTGACATCAAGAGAGGGGATTCCATTGAATGTATAAGCTTCCAAAAATTTCTGGAAGAGCCTTACGTAATTTCAGCCAATTTTTTAGTTTTTGTTTTTCTTTGTGAATTCGCAAATTTTTCCCTTCGCAAGCAGTTGGAAGAGTTTTAATTTTCCGAATATTTTTTATTGCACATTTTTTTATGGCCGTTAACTAGATGGTCAAAAACGTGTGGATGTTTGACACTTGCAGTTCTCCTCTTTGGGCTTATAGACCTAGTCATTATTTTTCCAGTGTAAATACTGAATTCCTCGCTCGAGAATAACTTCCATATTTCTTTTAGTTGTAACACTTGACTGTCTATATTGAGAGCCATGTTTATTTTCGCCACATTTCCCGGGTGCCAGGTTCTTCTACTTTTTGCTGTATTCACTTCTATATAACTCTTAAACTGATTCCTTATATGTTGTTGAAGTTGAACGTACATTTGCATTTGAAGAAATCTGTGATCACTAAAGTCATTGTTAATCAAATCGAAGGATATGCATACTCTAAACAGATTGCCCCCTATGGATATATGGTAAATTGTAGAATTGTATAAATCATTCGACCAGGTGTAGGTGGTTTCCAAACTTTCTTTCAATTGGTTCACATGATATAGGCCCCAATTCGAGAAAAATGTATACCATATATAACCTTGGAGTATTTTCCGAGAGCAACCCGATGGGCCTCCTTCAATTATTTGACCTTCCTTTCCAGCTCCAAACGACAGGATACCAATATTTGGTTCCAATTTCAAACCCTTGTTATCTGTACTTGGAATTTCGACATTCAAATCACCAGTGATTATTACATGCAGGCCTTTATATTTAATGTTCAAATCAACCAAGAGTGAGTTAATCTCCTTGATTTTGTTAGAGAGGTTATGAAGGAGGTTAAAGTATATATTTACCACCAAGACGTACATTGCCCCCCTGCATTGTGACATTTCTAAAATCACTGCCAGGACCCCAAGTACCGGAGAGATAGTTTCTAGGATTTTTAAGCCAACACCTATCTTGACTGCAATGATTAACTCCCCTGAGGGGCGACCCCTACTTGATTTGGTCGTGAATTGAAACCTTGAGTCAAAGCCATCAATATGGAGTTTAGATGTCAACCATGATTCCTGGATACAAATAATGCTATTGATTACAAGTTCAGCACACAACTCCTTAGAGGAGGTTAAATGGGAATAACCCCTTGAATTCCAGGATAATAGAAGGATCTTATTCTAAAGTCCCGCTTTTAGATTTTTGAGTTCTACTACCGATTCCTCCAGGGTTTGTGCCAACCACATCCATGAATTGACATCATCACTTTTGGGAGGGAGCCAGTTGCTTTCGCAGACGTTTCTCTCTTTCCTGTCCTCTCTAGCTTCGTCCACCTGTACATAGGGGCCAACCCCGAAATTCCTGTTGTTGTTACGCTCACCTGGTATCCACGGGGACGCCACCCAGCCCTGGTTGGATGATTTGCACTCTCAAACCCTCTCCCGGTCCCTTGGTAAGGCCTCTGGTTAAAGATGGGTCTGCAATATAGGAAAGCTGGATTCAATACCAGATTGTCTTTATGTTTTCCCACCTCCCTTGGCCTCAACTCCTTCCTCCCACTTGGGCCTTCTCCTTACCTTAATATTGTAAAAGGTGGATTCTCCGTCCTGCTCCTCGTGGCAGGGGCGCGTAGATGTGGGGGGCGAGCAGCGACCAAGTTACTTCACTGGTGCAAGCCCCCCTATGGGAATCCAGGCCTGCTGAGACTCCATAGGTTTGCTGCTTTAGTCTTTATATACAGTTCTTATGTTCCTCTTAGTTTGAATAATAATGTCTTGCTTCTTTCCTTTTAGGTATGGAAAGGTATTTTGGTGTTGTCACGCAGTTTGAAGATGGGCATGGGCCGGTAGGCGAAAGCGTGGTGTGCGCGATGCTGTCCGGTGAGTAATGCACGATGCGCGGCGCTGTTTCGCCTTTAATATTGCTAACCTGTGTCTTTTCTCTCCTTGCAGGTTGCAATGTTCCTCGCCGAGCGCCGTAATGATCATACTGACCAGGAGATGACTACCCAGGTAAGAATTGTGTGGCTTTCTTCATTCGGGAGGAAACATGAGTAAACGCTTACTAATGCTTTATTTCTTTCTCCTCTTTTCAGGTTATGTTATTCCAGGATGAATGCGGTGCCGGATGATGGAGTTTGTACCTTCAGGTGAGTGGAACTGAAGTCAGCGATAGATTGAAGACAGGATACTGTTCCAGGTAAGTTTCGTAGTGTTCTTTCTCTCTCTGCAGGTCCTTGGTTTCAGGTAAGCTGGCATCAAAGAACTGGACACAGTGAGCGCCACGCTGCCCACAGCAGAATAACGCAAAGCATGTTATGCTGTTTGGGTGCGGTTTAAATAGTCTCAGGTAAAGTAGTCCAGGTAAAGTAGTCTCAGGCCTGCCACACCCAAAAGACTGGACCGCATAGCTCAGTTCCTTGTAACTGAGCTATGTGTGTGCCTCCATGTTGGCTGAACCCCCCTAAGTTAAATAGTCCCAAGTAAATAGTCCCATTCTAATGTTGGTCTTCATGATGGTTATGAGCCTGGCGCCAGAGGCGCCTGGACTGACTCCAAGAGAGTCTTGGATGAGGTTCTAAGGCCTTTAACCTGGCCCTAACTGGAAGGCTGGCTTGCCAGTGAGGGCCAGGGGTAAGGGTCCTGACAGCTGTACCCTTCTAGTCTTTCTCTAAGATCGTCCCTCTTATTTCCACTTGGTATATGGCCCTGGGTTTGCGTGTTTAAGATCAGGTTAAAATCTTTGACATCGTATCCCAATCTATTCAGTTCCGTGATTTCCTTTAGAACCAAATCGTGCACGGTGCGAGAATGGAAAACTAATCGTACAAAGTCAAAGCGTTCAGGATAAATGTAGTCTATCAGTTTTAAATCAGCAGATGTAAGGAGTCTCAAATTAGGAACTTCCCTGAACAAGGTAAGCACGCAGTTTCTGTTCAGGCTGGGGGACCTCCGTAATCGAATAAGAAGAATAGGAATAGGCTTGGATGGTCAGTCATTATTGCTCTATGCCTACAGATTTTCCTGAAATCCTCGTTCAGGGGAAGATTAAATGTATTGCCTTCCAAGTCTGCGTTATATTGTGTGGATTCTACATTGAAATGATTCCCACTATTTCTTCCAACATCCAAGGGAGTTCCTTGTTCTTGAGACTCCTTTATTGCAGGGTCGCTAGTACCTTCATCATGAATAGCACTTGCCTTAACCAACGGATTACTGACTACAATATCGTTTTTGACTTGAATTGAATTTGGATAGTGTAGTAAGGTTAGTTCAATTGTACTTTTGATCAAAGAGACCAGGGAGGAAAGATCCAAAACTTTCTATCTTAACAATAACTATCAGATCGTTATCAATCAGGCCCGCACTTGGATCTGATTTATGGTCCATGTCATCTTTTGGTATCACAGATTTAACTGATTTGATTTGCTTGTTAAATGCCTCCAAAAATGTAGTCGGTCCCACCAACTGATCCTTAATCACATTTGGAGGAGGATTTGGATCATTAAGTTTCTTCTTTACCTCTGCTTGGACATACCCACCTTTCTGGGTTTTCTAAGAAGCCCTGTATTCTGGGACTTTAGACCAATCCCATGTGGTACTTTCTATGGGGGATCGTGTCCTCGTACATTTTTGGAAAACAGCTGGTATATTTCTTTGCTTTCGGTCTCTTTAATTCCCTTAGTACCCTTATACCTCATTTCCTCTGTTAAGGTTTTCGAGGGTATACACACATCCGTTTCCTTAAAGCTTGTCGGGTACACAGTATCCCGAACGGGGCCCATATTTCCTTTATTCTCATTCTGGTCATTATACCCAATTGGGTCGGGTTTGTCACTTCCTTTTTTGACCTCATTGTCTTTTTCCAACGTATTTCTCTTATTCAATATTTGGGGCTTTGGAGGGTGACTAGGATTTGTTGTTTGCATTATACCTAGTAAGGATTTAGATTCCTTGTCCAACTGGTGAAGGTCCTTCAGGACATCATCACATGACTGATTTTTCTGTTTCCTTTTGTATTTGTTACATTTTTTTGGGGAATTTTTATTTTGTTTTGCCTTCCGTTTTTCTAGGCACATCATAGAGCATCTTTCTTTACGGGTAAGTACCACGATTGGGGTTCCGTCAGTATGTGTCTCCCCCTCCTAAATTTTTTGTGATTGCTCTGGGATCCAACCTTGCCAACTTCCGTTTCTAGATCTATCAAAACTGTCAGGACCGAAGGACTATCATGTGTGGCAATGTCCTCCTGGGAGGAGGAGGTAAAAGTAGCTTCCATACATTGCATAAATTGCAGAGATTTTATTCCGTCCGTCAGAGTAGTTAACAGAGATATCAGCTCACTGAATTTCTCAGTATTTGATGCTACTTCTTTCGTTAGACACCCATCCTTTTGGTCTTCCCTTTCACCCACAGTCCCACTGTTTAATCCTGATGCTAGGTCTTGGGGTTAACCGAGTTTATAATTTCCCCCCACCTCTTTATCACCATACGTGCCTACAGTTGTGGTCGGCAAGAGAGGCCCACTAGGCGGTAAGATCTGACATTGTGTGCAACTAGATTTTTTGTTGTTCCATTATCAGTGAAGCTATTACGTCACATGTAAACATCGCTCTATCCATTGTATTTAATTTAGCCATAATTTCCACCAATGTATTTTTCATTGACCTTATTTCCCAATGGGTTTGTTCGTGGCCCTTGTCTAATAAATTCAAAATACGTGTTATTACTGGGAAAGTATGCTCTCCGTCCAGAAGTGTTTCTGCTTCGATGAATGAACCACTTGATCCCCCATGGTGAGAGTTGTCGGTAGGGAGTTCATTACTCTTACTTTCATTACCATAATGAGAATTTGTTTCCAGATCAATGTCTATGACCCCAGATTTAATGTTGAACTCATGAACAGGATAACTAGACTTTACCTTAGTTGGAGCTATGGGGTCCTGATGACCCAACGCTGTCCTTATAATTCCAGTAGCAATTGTGGGTACTTTTGCCTCATCATTAATCGGCTGAGAGCTCTTGAGCATAAAGACGTTTTGCACTCCTATTGGTCGAAGCTGAACCGGTGTAGAGGGACCCAGTGAGCGGCAAATACGTCTTCCCAGTTCCTCCTCTATGACAGGGGCAATTAAAGAACAGTCCGAGATTTTATTTTTGAACTGTTCATGCAATACTCCATCCATGTAGGAGTCCCATACTCCCCTGGTTCACCCCCGTCCCCCGGGTCACTTTGCTCGCCTTCAGCCTGATGCATGTAGTTCATTTACTTTAATGTTTATGTTGGAAGAGTACTATCATGAGCAACATTCATTCGTGCACCCTGCAGCCCAATTTCGTTTTTTTCATCGTTAACTTTCGGACTACCATGAAGTTGCACAGCTACATCAGTACCCATACATTCTGTGCTTTCTGTAACCTTTTCAGGGATGCATGAAATTTCCAATTCAACTATATCTTGCTCGTCCATATTCACGTATTGTAGGGTGCCTGTGAGCTTTCTGCTGCTCCTTAGGCCGTTAACCATTTTCTCCCTGAGTTGCCATATTATGTGATGAAAACAAATTGGGACCTTTTATTACTTTGATAGCTATCTGCCACTAGCAGTACAAATAAAGGGTTGTTGCATAAGTATTTAATCACATCTATGGGGTAAACCAGAGTGCCAGTCACCTTGCATACAATTGCATAAATAACATTTATATTTCAAAACAAAACTCCACACTTTTAAATTCCTGAATTGTTGTCTACAGCCTGGCAATCCTGGCCCTCGCACCTCCTCGCTTAGCGGCCTAACAGCCACTTATCACAACTTATGTATGCACGCGCGAATGCGCGAGACAGAAGGCAGAATATGCTTGCCGGAAAAAAAAGAGGCGAAGCCTCGGGGCGTAGCACTATGGGTGAAATGACATACAGAGTTCCAGGCGTTTACGTGCAGCGCGAACTTCGTCGGAGAAACTGCTGTACTCGGTCAGCGAGCCATTTCCCGGCCTAACAGACTCTTATCAACACTTGTGTGTCATAAATTTCATTAATCACTAAAAAAGGAGCGAAATGTCCCAATGTACATCGCTATATTCCATCAGGCTCAAGAACTGGGTGGGCAGTATGAAGAGAGTATCCATCTCCCCACCTCTACTCGAGCAGCGAACAGCAAACAGTCGCTACTTAGGAGCTACTTGCCAGAGCTCGCGCGCTGGAGCACGCGGCTTCTGGGATATGTAGTCTTTCAGGCAGAGGGGGAGGGGCCAACTCCAAATATTGCCTAGAAAAAGCAAAATACAGTGTGTAAACGCATATGTGCTATTATATATTTCTCACAGCACCATACTAAGGTATCCAAGGTGTGCAGTCCAAATTAAGAGCATACCAATACAGAAAGTCCAATGCAAAATCCAATGCGACGTAGGAGTATAATCTCGTGCTAGCAAACAGTCCCTACTTGGGAGCTACTTGCCGGAGAGCGCGTGCTGGAGCGCGCGACTTCTGGGATATGTAGTCTTTCAGGCAGAGGGGTAGGGGCCCACTCCAAATATTGCCAATACAGAAAGTCCAATGCAAAATCCAATGCAGTGTAGGAGTAGAATCTCGTGCCAGCAAACAGTCGCTACTTGGGAGCTACTTGCTGGAGCGCGCGCGCTATAGCGCGCGGCTTCTGGCATATGTAGTCTTTCAGGCAGAGGGGGAGGGGCCAACTCCAAATATTGCCAATACAGAAAGTCCAATGCAAAATCCAATGCGGCGTAGGAGTAGCATCTCGTGCCAGCAAACAGTCGCTACTTGGGAGCTACTTGCCGGAGCGCAGCATACACATGTTACTAACAGACACACATGTGTATGTCCTGCTACCAACGCAGAGATTTAGAGGGAGATCATTATCCTCGGCAGGTGCCTCCCTCTGGAATAGTCTCCCGGACGACCCTCTGTCTTGCCTATTTTCTTTGTCTAAACCGTTAAATGTATTTTCCGTACTTACTCTGCCTGTGCAGACTATTATCGTATGAGAATTTAAAGGGCTCTGGGCGACTGTTGTTTTTCCCTTTGTTCCCACCCTCCTTGAGCGCTCTGAAACACTTTCCCATGTTTAGGTGCTATATAAATAAACAATACAAAACAATACAATATGCTAAACACAATCTTAGAATGCCTCAGAAATGCCATCAAATATTGGTTAATGTCGTATAGTTGTCATCAAATGTATGACATGGTCTGACATGTCCAGTTGTTTTAATCATATGCTAACTGCATCCTCAACTGCCCTCGTAATGTCATACAATGTCAGATATTGCCTCGTAATAATATCAGGATTTTATATAGTGACACATGATGATTCTTCCTGCTTCTAAGCACTGTAGTAATATCAGTTATTACCCAATTTGATACTCCTGAATTTGTCAAAATTGGAAAGATGAAGGGCTGTGTTTCGAACTTGTGAAGTGCAGGTTGGACCCATGTCAGAGACAATTGCTTAAGTCGTTGAGCTCACCCACTTTACAATATGCATTCTACAGCCACCAGAATTAAGTTGCAGCTTCACATGTTCAATTGCTACCATCACGCGCCAAGAGCAGCTTTAACTGCTCCGTGTAAATATATTACCAGAATGGCACATCTGGTGGAAATATTTCACTAATCTATGACTATGCATGCACCGCCAGAGGATGCATACTTCAGTTTACAGTTCATCCCATGCATATATTTATTGCAGGCTTGATCTATCCAGAATGCCAATTGTTACTCGCGAGGAGAGGAGAGTTGCCGGAAGCGGCTGATGCGATGTTCTGGGTTCACTCAGTGCGGCTTGATGGCCCCATTCTTACGCTTACGCTAACGTGCCAGGTCCTTTCCTCAGATTGTGTCGAATACTGAAGGAGATACGCAGAGTTGCCAGAGTTCCGAGTGGCTGATAAAGGATGAGACCTGGGCCGTGGAAGGCCTAGTCAAGCCCGATTCCAGGTTTGCCTAGATATGGTCTGGTAAATGATTTTTGCTGAGCTATTGCTTCTGTCCTTTTGCCTGTTTTTTTGTCCTTTTTTCTACGATCATTTAGAGCGTGTTGGTGCTCCTGCCATCCTGGTGGGGGGTGTTGGCTGGCGGGTCAGTGCCTGATATTCACCGGTGCGGGGAGGGCCGGGTTGGCTGCTGCTACAGGTGCGGCATTGAAGGATAAGTAGGCCTTATTTAAGAAGGTCAACGTTTTTATAATTCTGGGCCTCTATGAAGTAGGCCAGCGTTTTTTTTGTATATTTCAATTTTTAAGGGGTGCTTTTATTTATTGATTGGCAAAGAATTTTTAATGGCTACCACGCTTTTAACTGTGGGTAGGAGCTTGTGAAAAAACTGTTTTATTTACCACAGATTCTTCCTACATTGCATTTACCCCCACGTGACTAATGTCAAAAAGGGAAGGGCAGCGAAACAAGAAGAAACTTGCTAAACTTCCACCTCCTTGCACCTACCCTTTGCACAGCCAAGTGAATTCCCATTGGATCACGATCTAAAGAAGCTTGGCTATGCCCAAGTCACATCCCACAAAGGGATCGATTGAACCCATCATTGATATGGTGAACATTAACACTGGTGAACAAATGTTATGTGAAGAGCGAGGGGTTAGTTCCCCTGCATTACTATGTGCGGGCCCTGACCGCACCAAGATACAGGAAGGCCTGCACTGTGTTAGGCAAACATGATCAGTGAGTAGACTGCCACAGGAGCAAGAGAAGATAACTACATTCTCCCCAACACTTACCACTATCAGACCTGGACGTCCCCCTGTGGTAGCCAGTCCCCCTAATTTGATGGCCAACATTGACAATAATAACTCTTTGCTAAATATGTGCTTGTACTTGACGTGCATCTTTATCAGGAAATAGTCCCAATATTGAAGTTCCTGCATCGCTTCCTCCTACTAAATTTTCAGTAACACCAGATCTTGAAAAAAGTGATAAACTATTGTGAATATGCATTTGACTATTGTGGCAGACACGAGCCTAGATATGTCAAAAAGTACTACTTAAGATTATGTTAATTATAATGGCTCTCTACCTTTAAACAGAGCAATAAAGAGGATTCTGGCTAGGGTTGTGGAAGTAATACTGACAAATAGTGTAGTTGAAAGGGGACATACGGGCGAAATAGTAGTGGAGGCTTTTGCAGAAGATTTGGGTGAAGACTCATTAATTGAGCCAAGTATGCTAAATACCCCGCTTTCAATCTCTGACCAGTCTATGTCATTTGTGGATATGAACCAAAAGAGGTCCATGCAGGAATTGCCAGCTTTAGAACCTCTGAAAAGCTAGTGTCTTGCTACCCAAAAGTGCAGAAAGAGAAAAAATTTAATTAAACAACCGTCTAACTATAGAAAACAAGCTCCTGCGGAAACACCCGGGACTGTATTGTCATTGGCAGCTATCCCAAACGTAATTAAGAGTGTGACATCTGTGAATGCCAAGGGAGTTAATTCTCTGAAATTTGCTGGCTAAATTAGACAGTCTAGGTGCCGGTGCAGCACTTTAGACAAATGGCTACAATTTCCTGAGGGAAGTGCTGCACCTAGACTAGAAATGAGGGTCTCAAATATATCTACACAAAGAGACAAAACTCAAGCCGCAAAAGTCCAGTAGATAAAAATTAACATGGGCACACAATGTAGATTGAACACGGCCCGGGAACCCCCCAGAATACAGCAGAGACTGCGGATTTGAGGGCAATGCCCAAGTCTACAATTGATAATGAGATAACCCACGTATCTATTCATATACTGGCGACAGCTGAGGATCAGTCTGCCCCTACACAAAGTACATCTTACGTGTACCCACCCTTATAATCAGCAGCATGACAAGCCATCAAAAATTCCAACACATATCGTCCACGATGCGTCTGTATCGTGGAAATCGAGCCTACTAGCTATGGTCCATTCGAAAACAGAGGAACTCTGATGCTACTGTTTCAACAAATCGAAGCGTTGACCATTATGACGTCACAAGACATTGAAAGGGTGGAATAACCTGCCTTCCACAGTCAATCTAATTGGGTGGTAAATTGTGTCGGCTGTATGGTTGTGGGAAAGCTCATGATATTCGTTAATGAATTGTATGCTAGGGGCTACTGGTCTCCCAAGCTCTGGTTCTCTCTAGGTTGGACTATTGTAACAGCCTCTTTCTAAATCTACCTGCCTCTACTCGCCGCCCTCTTCAACTAATCCAGAACAGGACTGTGAGACTTGTCCTTGGCCTCAAGCCCTGGGATTGTATCTCTCCAGCTCTGAAATCTCTCCATTGGCTCCCAGTGGATACAATAATTAAATTCAAAACCCTCTGCATTGTCCACAAGGCTTTCTGGGTCAAAAACACCTTCAGCTATCCCTCTGCAAATACCTTCCCTCTCGAGCTCTTCGCTCCTATACCTCTAACTCCCTCAGGGTAAGTCGTTTTTTGAAGAAATTAGCTGGGTGTAGATCTCTGTCTTCGGCTGGGGCCTCCCTCTGGAACAGCCTCCCTGCCACTCTAAAACTTGAGGAGAACCATCTCCAGTTCCGTAAGCACCTCAAGACCTTCCTCTTTGCTGCTGCCTTCACTCCCCCTCTCCCCTTCTGATCTGTTCTCTCTTGGCACCGTGCACCTGTCCACCCTCTGTCCACCAGGCCCAGGTACCTGCTCACCCTTCCACCCTCCCGCACTGACTCCGGGCCACCCCTTGCACTGGGTTCTGTATCTCTACCCATACAGCCCCCCTTTTTCTTCCTGCACTTATCAGACCTACCCTGTCTGCTGTCTTAAATCCAGCACTTACCACTTGCTGGCTGCACTACCACTGTTTGTTGCCTTTATTATTTATTTGTTTATTATTATGTATCTGTTTCTACTTTGCTCTGCACTTTCCACTTCTCCCCCTTCCATGCACTCCTCCCTCCCATGCACTTGAGAGTTCTCAATGTCACTGGGCCTAGTAAGATCGTTGTTTTGGTCTCCCTTGTTCCCCTCCCTTGCCTTGTCGCACTCTGAAACACTTGTGTACGAGCGCGATAGGAATAAAACATCAATATCAATACTGTATTCAATTATACCATGGCCCACTTAATGAGGAGGGATTTGAGTCCCTGGTGTATATCATGGAAGGTAAAGTAGCACCTAAACCCACTTGGGCAAAAAAAGTTGTTGGGCAACCAAGGACAACAATTGAAATCGATACAGCGAACTCTGCCCTATGAGACATGGATGCCTTTGGTAGAAGAGCCATTGTTTTGACCTCCGGCCATCTTTAATTCGGGTTGTGTCCTATCCTGGAACACAAGGGGATTCAGATTGTTACCACACAACCAATAGGCTATGCTGCTCTTTCCACAAATTACATATTCATGTTACAAGAAACCTGCCTGACGTCGACTTTTTCAATGGATGGTTACCAAATATTTGTACAGCCCGCTATTAGAGCTCGGATGGGAAGACCTATAGGTGGCTTATATATAGGCCTCAGACAAAGTTACACGACAGTGGGGTATAATATGGGTGCAGCTTGTGACAATGGTCTAGCATTTAAAATTAAGAACTTTCTTGATTGGAACGGCAGCACCTTAATTCTTAATGTATATGATCCCCCAGACCGATCTCGCACTGATTCACAATTGAAATGTGTGTCAGAGCTATTGCTAACATGGAAGGTAAAGAACCCAAAGGAAGGATAATAATAGCTGGTGACTTAAATGCACAATGTATTAATTGGGTAAATGACGGAAAACCAATGGAGGCAGCTCTCTGAACATTCTCGAATACTAATACAGGGCCGAAGGTGGTCTATGTGTACTAATTAGCCTTGGCATTATATGGCATAGTAGATGACTGTACAAGGCAAGAGCAACTCTAGAATGTTTGATTATAAGATTCACATTGAAAAGTGCGTGCTACGTAGGAAAGTGAGGGCCATTAAGACAAACAAGTACCCGAACTTCAAGGAACAAAAAATTAAGATTGGGTCTATATTTTCTAATTATAAGAATTGGTTATGTAGCCATAAATCAGCCAACTGGAAAATGGTGTACGGACTGATTCGCACACATGACTCACGGAAATTCTGATACTTATATTGGACCTATTTGGCTGCGAGGGCTCCCAAGGAAATTTGTGCCATAGTGGAAGAAGAGTGGAAGACACATGTAAAAGGCCTCTATTGGGACCAATGTATTGTGAAATGTAAGCCCTCAATTGATTATTTGGGTGGTCATGTTTTGAATATTGAAACCAGTGTTATCTTGATATCTTGGCAAGATTAAACCATTCAGGGCCCCTGGCCTGGATGGGTTAGCTAATGCTGTGCTGAAGTTTTGCATGAAATGCAAATTAAAATGTGTACATTGGAGTGCTCCCTCGTAGCTGGCTTAATTCAATACTGGTGCTGATACACAAACGTGACACCCGCATAGGCCCTTATAATTTTAGATTATTAGCCATGCTAGATACAAGCAGCAGCATTTTTGCAACAATTCTATTACAATTGTTGAACAAGTGGATTAGTGACAAACAGTTGCTTAAACCCCAGCAGCTAGGATTTAGGAAGGGCTATTCCACCATACAGGCTATGTGGGTGTTGCACTTGTTACCACTGATGTGTGAAGTGGGAGTGATGGAGACATTGTTTATGCTTTGTCAATTATACACCACCATTTGATTGTGTCGACCGTCATATTTTATGGTCTGAACTGGAAAGATGGGCCATTGACAAATATTTGCTGCACTTTATTAAGGCCCTATATACCGATACTATTGTCACGGTACGTCTTTCGTAAGACAGGGATATCTACCCCCCGATACCGACAAGTAGGGGATTGAAGCAGGGGTGCGTACTTGCGCCCCAGTTATTCAACCTCTATGTGGCTGACATGGGGGCGAAGTCAAGTCCAGCACAGACTTTCCCACCACGTATTGTTGGGTAATAATACTGTGGATTACTTATGCTGATGACAGGGTCTTACTTGAGCGCACCCCACTTGGCCTACAAAAGCTATTAATACCCTCGCCCAGTTTGTGGATGCTAACCGCCTGAAGATTAACTATGCAAAGACCAAGGTCATGCACATTCGGGGTAAAGGTCGTTATGCTACTAGGTTTAGTTGGTATATTAACGGTACTAAATTGGTTCCCACATGCTCCCAATACTAAGCCGATGTTAAAGCGATGCGACAATGGTTAGTATTGAGGGTATTTAATAAGAGAGTTGGTGGAGACTCAGTAGAGGGACTACTGGAAGTGTAAACCAAAGCAATTGTACCATGTATTCTATATGGCCTCGAAATGGTTCCTGAAAAGTATGTGGATTAGCTAGATAAATTAGAAGGAAAAATACTCAGGTCACTTCTGAGCCTACCCACAACCGTTTCAGTGTGCGTCTTGCGAATGGAACTTGGCACCACTTCCTTACACACCATTAGGAAATTTGTGGTAAGTTATTCTTAAAGCTAAATCAAACTAGTGCCACAACGGACCATCTTGATATACTTTTTATGTCCAAAGGACATGTACACTATCGAAGGGGCAACAAAGCGTATCTCAAATTGGTTGATGCTGTATGGACAGAGGGAGATCTATTGGCATATTAGAGAAAAAACGGTATTATGGGGAGTATGTTAAACAAAGTTTTGAATATCATAAGCCGTGCAGATACATTAAGACGCTTTGTCATGTATCTGCATTTGAACATCCAGCTGGTTATTGAAAATATTGGTGTCTGGCAGAATATCCCACGCGAAAAAAGATTATGCCGTTTGTGTGTCAAATCTATAGAAACTAGTAGGCGAATTTTGATGCCAAGCGAGAAGGCAGCTGACCCTTATCTCAAGGGTTTGGAGCGTTTCTGCACACTGCCAGGCAACATTGTTACCGATCAGTTTTGGTCTATGATTGTGACTGGTGAGCCCCTTTTGATTACTGCAGCCGCAATGCATGTCTGGGGGAGTATACAAGGCACACTACTAACGCAGAGTTAATGAAAGGATTTGAAACTCCTAAAAAGGCAAACCAGTGCAATGGCTAATTGTGTATAGAACCGGCCTTGAGGTAAATCGGAGTTACGAATGGGCCTAGTGACATAAACCTGAATGGTAATTTTTATAATTTTTAATAACCTAATCTGAGGAGCTATTTGTTAATGAAATGTATAATATTAATTAGTTATATATGAACTGCTGGAATTATTTTGAATATTGTTGATTTTATATGTAAAGTGTTTTATTTCCTATTCATTTACTGTGTTGATATTTTATGGGTGGTATAGCTCAGTGGCAAGACGACGCAAAGCAACAAAGGTTTGAATCCCGGTCCACACTTAGAAACCTTTTCGGTTTTAAGCACGCTATTAAAAAAACAATTATAATTATGCAAAAGGCTTAATTGTATTACCCATACGCATTAATCATTTTTTTTATTGCAGGCAGTTGTGAACCGCTTTTATTATATATGAAATGGAGTGGCTTAGCAGTGATCTTTAGCTAGTCTCCGTCACGATGAAGTCAAGAAAAATAGAAACCTCTACATTTCACTCACGTAGATAAAAGCAGCACTAGTGGAGCACAGCAGCCCGGATCAGACAGGATAAGGAGGAGCCATGGCCAGCACTATAAGGATGACTGGTAATGCAAACAGACGTGAAGTGTTTAATATATTCCTCACACATCAGAAGCGTGCCTCCCCCGCAGTGATTTTTAACTTAGGCGCATTTGCAGGCAAGGGCAACAAAAAAAAAGCTTCATGCTTCAGGGGCAGACTCACAACGCCTTTGTCCCTCACATTGCCTTGGGTGAGGGATTGTAGTTTGAATAAGGCCTTATACTCTGTAGAGTGTGGGTTACCGCTACTTTGCAGGATCTCCAGCGTTACCTCAGTGCTGGGTAACCTGGGGTCACTAATTTACTCTTAGGTTACCTTGAGTTACCTTAGATCACAGTGCCGTCTCCATAACATGTTTGATTGCAGTTCTTGGGTAAGCCAGTCCTGTGTGATATGCATGCTCCCTGCCCGTTTGGCCTCCCGGATCTGCAGGGTCTCCTGTTTAACCCCTGTGCTGTGTCCTACACTGAAGGAGTTCCTACAGGTCCTGTGGGGCCCCTCAGGATGTTTGCAGTGAGGCACAGATACATTTGGAACTGCCCTCTTATCTGCTAGATTTATCAGGTGATAACACTTATGCTCCCTTCATTGGATTATAGTTCCTGTAATGGGATGGGATTGATACTTTGGTAATGTAACGTGTTTCCTCCTTGGAATGGTTACATGTCTCTTTCCTTAAGTGAATCTGTGATACTCTGGCGATCACTGACTACACACTGGCCTGGCTAACCTCTTTCCTTCCGAATCGGCCCTCCCAGGTTCAACTGGGCCATTTCTCTCCTGTACCTCACTCTCTACTTGTGCCGTCCCCCAGGGCTCTATATTCTTACCGTGGCTTTTCAACATTTACCTTGCCCCACTTACCCACTTGATCTCCACCTTCTCTACTCACTTGCAGTGTTACACAGATGACACTCAGCTCTCCTTTAAGCTTACCTCCTCTACATACTCTCCTTCCTCTCTCATTCCCGACTGTCTGTCTACTATTCAGGCATGGTGCGCTGCTAATGACCTCTGTCTCAACGCCAGCAAGACTGAGATCCTTCTCATTGGAATTCCCACCATCCTGTCCTTCCCCCCGCTCTCTGGCCGCCCTCCTTGGCCCCCTCCATTCACCCTCTTGTGAGGCAAAAAACCTGGGTGGCAACTTATACTTCTCTCTCTCCTCACCACATATCGCTGAACTTGCCAAGAAGGCTCACTTTCAGCTTCACCTCTTCAGAGGCATTCTCCCTTTCCTCACCTTGCCCCAGAAACCCAATTTTGAATGGATTGTGTCCTCCCACGTATTCCTCATCTTGTGATAATTCGTTATCTCCAGCTTCGCTGCTTCAGAAAACATTTTTCTCGGCAGAGGGCGCTGTGCTCGAGGTCGTGGCGTCGATTGTCCCTCAACGGACTCCGTACTCTGTCGATGGTATAAATAGCTTGAGCCGCGCCCTTTGCTTCAGTTCCATTTTTCCGATTGCTTCGCTATCGAGAACGGCACGCTTCTATTTTCTGTGAAGAAAATGCCATCATCTTCAACGCCTTCGACACCCAGGACTGGGTTCAAGAAGTGTGCAGATTGTGGGTCTAAGATGTCGATCACCGATCCCCACCGGATTTGTCTCTGGTGTCTAGGTTCCAGTCACCGAACCGACGACTGCGGGTCCTGCCAAACAATGACTGAGAAAGTTCTTCGTGAGAGGAGAGGTAAACTGTCGGTGGGGAGAGAGGCCTCAAAAAAGGTTACGTCAAAAAGACACAAGAAAGCGACTGATTCTAAGAAATCGGATCGCCATAGGCACTCAAAGAGGTCTCAATCTAGGAGTAGATTGAGACACTCTTCGTCATCATCAAAAAAAATGAGAAGACATAGATCTCCCTCATCATCATCTTCTTCTTCAGAGTCGACCGAAGAAATTCGTTGTCCGACTAAATAGGATTCTCCCAGTAAGTGGGAAGAATTCCGCAAAAAGATGATGGAGGTTTTCGAGAACGTGGCCCGACCCCCTCGAAAGACCCTCGAAAAAGCCATACCCCTAAAGTCGCTCCATTGGACGACAAAGGGAAGTCCAAGACTACCATGGCAAAGACCGGTAGCGTCGAGGAATTAAAAAACACTCGAATCGATGTAAAACCGTCGAAGACTCTTCGAGAGTCGAGCACTTCTCCAGTGCCATGCAAGAAACACAAGTCGTCGAAGATTTCGACGACTTCATCGACACCATCGCCGTCAATAATTTTGACTCCAAAGCCAAAAACATCCTCGACGCCATTATCAAAGTCATCTTCGAAGACTTTGAAGACCCCTTCGACAACTTAGAAGGATTTGCCAATTCCTTCGAAGCAGATGGAAGAGGAAGAAAGGAGATTCACTCCTTTGCCCAGGTCAGACTTTTTCAAATCTATTTCAGCAATTTATGAAGAGTCCGCTTCAGAAGAAGACGAGGTTACTCCTTTGGGAGTTACTTATGGTACAAGACAAGTTCCTGAGGAACTTATTGACCAGGAATCTAGAATGAGAGACCTGAGTGATACTCTACATTCTGCAAGTGGAATTGACACATCCCCAGAATTAGGGTTTGCCAAATCTGATCCTGCAGAGCATGCAGATGCTGGGTACAGGGGTCTTATGACCAGGGTAGTTGAATATATGCGTTGTGGTAATACTTCACCCATTTTTGAACAAGATGACATGACGGATATAATCGTCAAGGGACCTCAGAAAAATCCTGTTCTCCCTTTCCACAGGGCCCTTCAAAGGGCTGTGGAGGAAAACTGGGAGAAACCAGAGAATAGCTCCTGCTGCAGATAGTACTTTTCCAAAAAAATATAGACCAGCTGGAACAGGTCCTGAATATTTGAATAAACATCTGACTCCAGAGAGTTTAGTCAGGCAGCATCTACTTCAAAACAAACTGCTTATCCAACTATCCCTACAGATAGAGAGGATAAAAAAGTTCATGCCTGGGCACGTAAAGTTTTCACGTCAGGCAGTATGGCACTTAAGTCGGCAAATGTCACCTGTACCCTAGCCAGGTTTACCCATACCCTGTGGGACTGTATTTCGGCGGCGGCTGATCATATTCCAGAAGGCGAGGAAAGGGAAGGCTTCCTGAATATAGTCAAAGACGGGAAGGAGGCAATGGGGGAATGTCTCCAGTCTGGACTGGATACTGCTGCTAGTATCAGCAGATCCATGGCTGCAAGCGTTGTGTTACGCAGATTTGCTTGGTTGAGGAAGTCGGGGTTTGCACCAGACGTGCAAGCTAGACTCCTCAACATGCCCTTTGATGGCTCGAGGCTCTTTGGCAGAAAGGCTGATGAAAGCCTAGAAAAACTTCAGACCTCGAAAGCGGCAGCTAAATCACTTAGCGGCTCTTTGCGCCAGCCTCTAATACCCTATTCCAGCTCATTTTCCTGGAGGGGTCGTTCTTTCAATACTACTCCTCTTTTGGTAGAGAAAAAAGGACAGGCTTCACAAAGGGGCAAAAGAAACTTCCCTCGTGGAGCACGAGGAAGAGGTGCAAAATCAGCCTCAGGAGCGGCATCTGTACCCTCAGCCACTCCTGCAACCGCCTCCAAATATCTCTGAGACCTTGTTACACAAAACACCAGTGGGAGGCAGGATCTCTCAAAATCTGAAGGAATGGCGGGGCATTACCTCAGATGCTTGGGCACTGGAAACAGTAGCCCAAGGTTACTGTCTCCCCTTTCTAAAAAGGCCTCAGAATCATCCACCGGGAGCCAACTCCACCAAAATTCTGCATCCGCTCCTGTTGCAGGACATTTTAACACTGCTAGAGAAAGGTGCCATAGTACTGGTACCTGTAGCGGAGAGGAACAGGGGTTGGTACTCCCCATATTTTCTCATCCCAAAAAAGGACAGAGGACTGAGACCCATCTTGGACTTGAGAAACCTGAACAAGTTCCTCAGGAAGGACAAGTTCAAGATGGTGACTCTTTCTCAGATCCTTCAGGCTCTCCAACTCCAAAATTGATTGGTATCATTGGACCTTCAGGATGCTTACTTTCATGTGCCAATCCATCCAAAGCACAGAAAGTACCTGAGGTTTGCGATTGGCAATACTCATTATCAGTTTCGAGTTCTGCCATTCGGGTTGACCTCCGCCCCGAGGGTTTTCACCAAACTGTTGGCGGTTGTGGCAGCAATTCTCAGGAGAGGAGGTATTCACATGTATCCCTACCTGGACGACTGGTTGATCAGACCAAGTTCTCCAGAACAAGCTCAGGAACATCATTCGATCATCTGCCACTTCCTCCACAAATTGGGCTTCTCCCTCAATTTCAAGAAGTCCCACATGCTACCATCCCAGAAGCTCCAGTTTATCGGAGCAGTCTTGGACACTTCCTCGGGAAAAGCCTCGCCTCCCTAAGTGAGAGCTCTCCACATCCAGCAGATGGTAACGAAGTTCCAGAATGCCCAACGTCTACCGGCCTTCGATTTTCTCAGGTTGCTCGGCCTCATGGCATCCTGCATTTTCCTAGTACCAGATGCCAGGTTGAGAATGAGATCCCTTCAATGGGCACTCAGAACTCAGTGGTCCCAGTTCTCAGGAAATATGTTGGGTCTTCTGCAAGTCCCAAGAGCAGTTGCTCAGGATCTTCTATGGTGGGCTTGCAACAACAACATTCTCAAGGGAGAGTCTTTTTGGCAACCATGGCCGGAGATAACAGTAGTGACGGACACCTCACTCACGGGGTGGGAAGCACACACCAACGATCTGACAATGAGCGGTCGTTGGTCTCCATCTGAGTCCAAACTACACATCAACCTATTGGAGCTGAGGGCAATCAGACTAGCTCTGAAGGCCTTTCTGCCCTCTGTACAGGGAAAGAATGTCCTGATAATAACGCACAACACTGTGGCCATGTACTACCTCAACAAAAGAGGAGGAGTAGGGTCACTACCACTGTGCAGAGAGGCAATGCAGCTATGGTTCTGGGCAATACAAGAAGGAATCTCTCTATCGGCAATTCACCTAGCCGGAGAGAAGAACATGGCGGCGGACGCTCTGAGCAGGCAGAGCACGGTCTCTCACGAGTGGGAGATAGCTCAGGAAGTCCTTCTGGAGATCTTTGCCCTTTGGGGAACCCTTCAAGTGGATCTGTTTGCCACCGCGATCAACCGGAAGTGCGATCAGTGCTGCTCAAGGGAATTTCCTCAAAGAGGAGCTCTGGGAGACGCATTCGTAGTGGAGTGGAAATGTCCACTGCTGTACGCAGTTCCCCCAGTCCCCGCAATTCCTCAAGTAATCAGGAGGTTGAGAAAGTTCAGGAAAACCATGATCCTAATTGCCCCGGATTGGGCCAGGAGGACGTGGTACCCGGACCTTCTGGACATGTCCATCTGCCCTCCAATACGATCTTCTCTCACAAGAGGAAGGTCGGGTTCTCCATCCAGAGGTCAAGACACTCAACCTTCACGCATGGTTTCTGAGAGGTTGAGATACAAGGATTGGGATCTTCCGGATGACGTAATGGAAATCTTGCCTTCGGCCAGAAGACCAGCAATAAAATCTTTGTACCGATGTCACTGGAACAGGTTTAGTAACTGGTGCAAAGACAAGGATGTGGACCCTTTTCAGTGTGGCACCCCAATGGTGCTTTCTTTTCTGCTACATCTAGCTAATCTGGGGCTCCAGATAGGAACAATCAAAGGATACCTTGCTGCGCTGTCCATTTTCAAGCGCTCCTCGGAAGAGGTTTCATATTTCAAAATACCGTTAATCATTCAATTCTTAAAAGGGCTTACTAATGTATACCCTACCGTACCTTTTCATGTACCAACTTGGGATTTAAATTTAGTACTAAAATTCTTGACTTGCATACCTTTTGAGCCTCTGCATTCATGTCCATTGAGGCTTTTAGCTCTAAAAACTGTCCTTCTTGTGGCCCTATCATCAGCCCGCAGGGTTAGCGAACTTCAGGCTCTCTCACGCAAACCACCATATACTATTTTTTATAAGGATAAGGTAGTCCTTAAAGTTAAACCTTCGTTCTTGCCAAAAGTAGTCTTGGACTTCCATTTGTCACAAAAAATAGTACTACCAACTTTTTATCCTCCTTCTCATCTGGGCAAGGAAGAGGAGAGATTACACAGACTAGATCCCAAGAGGGTTCTTAGTTTTTACATCTCAAGGATGGCTAAATTGAGACAAGATGACCAACTATTTGTGGGTTCTACTGGTCATAAATTAGGCTTATCTGTAACAAAACAGACCATTTCCCGCTGGATCATATTAGCCATAGTTGAATGCTACAGATTAGCAGGAAAAGAACCACCAGATGGGCTTTGTGCCCATTCTACAAGGGGAATGGCTACTTCTGCGGCTCTAAAGAGGGGAGTCCCGGCAGCAGATATTTGTGCAGCTGCAACCTGGAAAACAATGCATACTTTTGTTAAACGTTATTGTTTGGATACTGCCTCCTCTAATGAGGGTTTATGTGCCAAGGCAGTTCTGCATTCTGTCCACGAAAACTGAAATTAGTACTCCCGCCTCCAAAATTGCTACTGCTATGGGAGCCTATCACAAGATGAGGAATACGTGGGAGGACACAATCCATTCGAAGAACAAGTTACTTATCAACTGTAACATTCTTTCGACTGGATGTTCCTCCCACGTATTCCTCATCGACCCTCCCATCCTACCCCACAGTACAGTTTTACGTTTTCTTACACTTTCCTCTCACGAAGAATGTATCGGTCATGGGGCACGCTTGGGTGTTCCTCCTATATGTTTCATCGAAAAAACAGAACTGAAGCAACGGGCGTGGCTCAAGCTATTTATACCATCGGTGACGTCGACAGAGTACAGAGTCCGTCGAGGGACAATCGATGCCACGACCTCGAGCACAGCGCCCTCTGGCGAGAATTATTTTTTCCGAAGCAGCGAAGCTGGAGATAATGAATTATCACAAGATGAGGAATACGTGGGAGGAACATCCAGTCGAAAGAACGTTACAGTTGGTAAGTAACTTGTTTGTCTCTAGAGCTCTGGTTCTCTCCAGGCTGGAATAATGCAACAACCACTTTATTGATCTGCCCCTTTCCGCCCTCCGCCCTCTTCAACTAATCCAGAATAGGACTGTGAGACTTATCCTGGGCCTCAAGCCCAGGGAACGCATCTCTTCAGCCCTAATGTCTCTCCACTGGCTCCCGGTGGCTGCAAGGATCACATTTAAGACCCTCTGCATCATCCACAAGGCTTTCTGGGGTCTGGGACCGCACTACATCCAACTTTCTCTCCCTAAATACCTCCCTGGTAGAGTCCTTCGTTCCTCTAGCTCTAACCTTCTGAAGGTCAGACGCTTCTCCAAGCAGAGAGTGGGGGGTAGATCTCTTTCTTTGGCAGGAGCCTTCCTCTGGAATGTCCTCCCCATCCCTGTCAGACTTGAGCCAGATCTCCTAAAGTTCTGGAACCTTCTCAAGACCCTCCTTTTCTCCTCCTCCTTCTCTCTCCCCTTCCTTGCTAATGCCCCCCTGCTGCTGTGACTGGCAACTTGCCCTTTTCCCTTCTGTGTCATAAAGGGACCAGGCCCTGCCTCGTCCAGTCTGCCTCAGCATCCCTTCCAGTACTTATCTGTGGACACCCTTCCCTGACCAGACTACTGAGCCAGGTCCACCCCCCTCGCACTAGTTGACCCGTATCCCCTCTCCCCTTTTACTTGCCCTCCAGGCTACCCACCTGCACTCACCCCTCATAACTTACCCAACCCCTGCCCCCCCTTCCTACATCCTCCATCCACCTCCCCTTACCTTCCCTCTGCCCAGACTTGCCCCTCCCCCTGTTTGCTGCACTTGCACGATCCGACTGTCACAAGGCCTGGTAGGGCCGTTTAATGTGGTTGATCCTCCTCTTTTTCCCCCTCCCTCTTTGTCTTGCGGTTCCTGGAAACACGTTTTGATGTGTAGGTGCCATATAAATGTACAATAAATAAAAACAATAAATAGCCCCTCAGGCATTAATGTTCTCCATGAAAGGCCTGCCTGCACCCAAAGGATGTCATTCATGGTGTACATTGGCGAGTGGCTGCTATGCATGACTGCTTCGTTGCAGGTCATTTGCTCTATTTCCTCTCTTTATAATAGGATGCCTATTTCTAGCAGGTAGGCCTGGGTTCAGACAAATGTGTGAAAGATCTTGTTTTGGATTTCACTGACTAGCTTGCTAGACACGGTAGATACAACACAATACTTTTCACCATAGGCCCCACTTTAATATAACACCTATGATTTCAGACTTGTTCCAATCCCCTAATTGAAAAACAAAAATATTTGACTTGTAGTTTCTTTGATGGTATCTGCAATTTGTGTACAAAGTTTCCTTCAAGGTTTTCAGAGGTGGTGATTCCAGTGATAATATTTACACCTTTGTCTGTGACATGGTTTCTGTCTCCAGCAGACAGGTTGTTTCTTTCCCTTATTTCATGTGCCAGGATTTGGAGATCTTTTCCCATTGCTTTCAGGATTTCAAGGGGCAGTTCCAAAGAAAACTCTGTTGGGTGTCATCCTCTTGGAATATGGGATGACATTCACTGATTGTTTGATTCCGCATCTTGCCATATATTTGATGAGACCCTGTGGTCATGTGACATCTGGCTATGGTCTTCCCAAGATAACTCATTTGTTCCTTATTGCTTGATATGTGAAATATTAATGATTCCTTCCTACGGGGGAAGACATCTGGTTGACTATCAGGGTTGTTGTGTAGCGATTTGCTCCGTGATCCTGCATGGATGATGTAATTCCTGTTTCAAGGACAGGGTCGCTTTTGTATATCACTGGGAAACTGGTCTGTTTTTTAAGGGTCCTGACTTATGTCGCTCTTATGCTGATGATGCTCAGATGTGCTGTAAGATCTCTGGGTGCAAAGAAGATTTTCATCAGTTATTGACTTGGGTAAATGGTGTAATGGTGTCAGTGCCTGGATGCTTCATAGTTTTGGTTCCATGTCTATATACACAAATATTGTATATTGAATGCACATGCCACCCCGACCGTTTCCCAAAAATATTTAACGCTTTACCGCACCTCTAAATGCATTCACTATTAAGGTTTTCAATATAAAAAAATGGACATATGGGCATTCAATAAAAAAAAAAAATTGATATAAACACTGTATACCGTTGCCTGCTACTGAACCCATCCAAGACAGGTGTCTTTCAGTTACGGCCGAAACATTTGCTTAGTGACTCATAATATCATCCCATTTGCACCACTCCCCCCAGGTTTTGTAATTGAAACAACCTATGCCAACAAGGTGAAACATTTATGCATACTGTGGCAGTCAGATTGGAGTGTTAGTCATCAGGTGGGGAGAACTGCCTACTTCGAATTGCGGCAACTCATTGAGACATTCATCGTTAGGACCAGTGCGCTGCAGCGGTCAATGTTTTTATTAAATTCTAGGCTCAACCAGATAAACGTGCTTTATGCCGGGGTTCCTGGCTATCTATTAGATCAGAATGCCGTGCTAGGGACTACTTTTTGTATGAATACATGACATCCTTTTTATGCCTCTATACAATCTCTTCATTGGCTGCTTATACATTGTGGAGTTCAATTCAATATATCCGGTCTAATTTTCATTGTTTTCATGGACTTGCTCCCCATTACCTATAAAATAAGTTGGAGCTCTACTAACCAAATAGCCGTCTTCGGACTTAAAATGAATGCCTATAGACTGTCCCTAAATCTAGATGCAAGGCATTCGCAGGATAGTATGTTCTTAACTGCTGGTCCTCATCGCTGAAGAGTCTTGGCTCTGGGTATTCAGAGTCCTCATTCTTTGCTCTCATGTTGTAGGGCCTTGAGGACCTGATGATCCATCGCTTCCTGTCCATCTGTCTTATTTTAGTTGCAGGGCCTAGACACAGATTCTTCTGCATGGCGGCGCGATGTACAGATCAAAAACCAAAATCAAAATGAAGCAGGCATCTGAATACCCAGAGGTGTGTGTTCATTTTCTTCGTTTGCCTCCTATAACCGCACTACGCGTTCCCTTGTCTTCAGTGATATTAGTACACATGGAGCTTTCACCCTCTGCAGCGGGAGTTTGGCAAAAGCTTGTAACCCAAGGTGTAGTTCGTTAAACTCTAAAATGCAGGGTTCAGGGTTCGAGCCCCAGCTCAGGGTTGTACCTTGTGGCTATATAGCCTAATGCTTTATATAAATTCCCCAGCTTGCAGGAAATTTAAATAAACTTAAATAATACGATGGAGGCTGCTCTCGTGCAGCAGTCTGGGCTCTTTGTAATATTGCCCAGTGATTCCAGTGCAGGATATTCACTGCCTACATTTGTCCCTGCAGAACAATCATTGCAAAGAAATGCGCTTACAATAAATATTTGTCAAAAAAGGCACAGATAGTATGTTTGGAAAAGTTTTATTTGTAGTTGGGGCTGAGGTTGGGAGTTATTGTAGGTTTACCCGGCATTCTGCTGTTGCACCAAATAAACATCCTGCATGGAAAGAATGAGCTGTAAAAGCAGATGGAACTGTTTCCTCCAAGGCTGTGCATGCTGTCTTCCTTTTTGTATTATTCCTTTGATGAGTCAATCATTCCCATGTGATGCATTTCAGACTTTGATTCAGGCATCCACATTCTGATTATGTGAGTGGACACATAACCTTCGGTTCATCTGATCAAGCTGTCAGTATAAAATCCAAGAACATACCATGCCTTTTATTCTAGGTTGCCCAAGTGGGAGGGAGGGGGTGTGTGGAAGGGGGGGCTCTTCACACATAATTGCATTTCATCCTGAAAGGTATTCTTCCAATGTTCTAGAGTGATCTGCCTGCATTTCTACACCTGTGGTTTTAAGGTTAATCAGTCTTTAGTCATTTTGATGCTTTTGTATTACAATGATCAGTTGGTGCTTTATTGCTAAATCTAAGAATAACTGTGGCAGCACTTAGAACTGTATATGATGTGTGAACTGTCGAAGTAGAATTTTTTTAATACAAATTGAGTCTTATTTATTTGTATGTAATAACCTAAATCTTATGTTAGTTAATAAAAGAACGGCACAATGTCGTTTCAACGACAGTTGCTTTTTTCGGCGGGTGTTTTTACAAAAAAACTTTGCCCAGAAAAATCGTCAGAATTTTGGTGTGCAGGGTTTGTGGTTTGGGGGGGTCGGAAACAGAGAAAAATAGGTGGGGTAAGAGGGGCTGGGGGGCACCCGCCCAAAAATAAAATATAAAAATTTGATTCCTTTTTTTCGGTAAAATACATCTGTAAAAACAACTGTCATAAAAATGCCTGTTGATGATATGACATAGAACCAAAAGAACTTGGGTAGCACATAACAAAGTGTGTAGACATTCCTCTGTGGGGGGCTTGGGGATTCACTGTACCTAAGAACCAGCCGGCATCGCCTCCCTTGAGTCTCAGCCTTGGTTGCTCATCCACTACTACCATTTGAGAGCTTTGCTTGGGGTGCCTCTGTGCCTCTACCCCAACCAGTGGGTAATATCACAGATAAACCCTCTCCAGTCTTTACAAACATACACCTCTAAATCAAGTATATAGCCCACGCAGGCACGTTGGTTTATATTCGACAGCAACGCTAATTTGGCTAGATTAATAATCGCATATAGATAATAAAGTGTTTATATCAATACACCTTCATTGTTTTTAGGGGGTCTGTCATCTGATGGGTACAGTAGTCCATTCAACAATACAGCCCATTCTGTCGTATTCGACATGTTCATGTTGGTGAACATAGCTTCCAATCTAATCAACACTGCCAATTCCGCTCCAGCCCATTTCAGGAGATCCCTCTCCCAGTCTCCAATCCTGGGGCCCGTTGGAGTAAACCAAGACATTGCTATGCGTCTTTTTGCCAGCACTAATGCCAAATCTGCCATTTTATTCATTTGTTTTTTAGTCTTTTTCCTAGGAAACTTGCCCAGCAGACAGGCTGATGGAGTCCGCTCTACCCAACTGGCCACTTAATGCATCTATTTTCTCCGCCACTGCTTCCCAGAAGTAGTGTACTCGAATACAAAGCCAAATCGTATGTAAGAATGCAGCATCTTCCACGCCACATCTAGTGCAGCATGTGGTCCTGGTCGGGTTCAGTATGTGTAAACGTACTGGTGTTAAGTAAATTCTGTGCAATATGTCATATTGTGCCAGTTTCAAACACACAGTACGAGAAACTGACTTGATATATGATATGATATAAGTAATTTATAACCTGCCTGTACACAAATGTTTCTAGGCGCGACATATAACTTCGAATAACTGCATATGTTGTCCCATTGTTTATCCTCAAATGTTATATCTAAATCCTTTTCTCAGTCTGCTCTAATTTCTAAATCCAGTTTCTTGGTATTCCCTTGTAATATACCATAAATTGTAGAGATGGGCCAGTGCCCTACATTTAGACCATAAAGGCCTGTTAGCAGGGGGCTACTGTCCGGGTCCTCTGGTTCCTCTGCAGTTCCTCTGCTAGGGATGTCCTAAATTACCCTTGTTTATGGCCCAATTATTACAGGGACCAGTGAACGGCAATAAACAACCATTCTCAAACAAATCTTCCCATACAGACAAACCCTTCAACAACCAGTTTTCTAATAATTTCCTGCTGTGGGTTCCCTGATCAACTGTGCACATACTCATGGGAATATTGGGGGAGTATATACATTCTCTGTGCCCGTTCCCATATATACTTTCTAAGTGTTATTAAGGGTGCCCAGTGTTTGTCAGTTAAGGTGTCTCCTCATCCGATAACCATTGTCTCAGGAGGATAGCTCAGGGGCAACGTGCTTGCCTTGTAAGCAAGATGATACGGAGCAACACAGGTTCAATCCCCGGTCCGGCTTAGAAACCTCTGGGTATTAAGTGCATTATAAATAACCTATCATATCATTGTGCCACGCACTGCATTTGGGCAGCTAAAAAATTGCTAGTAGACCCATTAGCAATAAGTGGTTAAATATAGGTGGTTTGAGCTGCCAAATTCAAGTGCTTCCATGAGGGGTTTAATCTATTAAATCAACTCTGGATTCCAGCAGCCATTAATTGCTCCATTCTGGCCTTATTACAACTTTACAGTTCTGTAACTGATTATTTTTTATATAAAATTTAGACTTTTTGCACTGGAATGGTAAACTATGGTCTTTTTTATTACCCCTCCTAATTTTCCAGTATCATATAAGGAGATTGTGCCAGTGTTTCAAATTGCTCCCTTGTCAGAAGCTAAATTGGAGAAATTGATTCTGAACAGGAAATCATCGGGCTCCCCGCAGCAATTGTGCCAGCAAAAACATGAAGACGATTAGTTCATAGATTAATTTCAAGACCTGTCTCACAAATTACATCCCTCCCTGGCACAAGGATGTGTACCAAGCGAACCTAAAGCAGCTGTAGTTCAATCCCTGCTAAAAAGGCCTTCCACAATCCCAAAATTCCATTCAATTTTCACCCTCTTACAACTACCCTCTCTAAGAAAACTACTGGAGAAAATGGTGGCCACTGAAATCCAAGAGTTTGTAGAAAACAATGGCCTTCTACATCAGAAACAAGCTTGTGTATGCCTGTTTATGGGCTCACAGTCTGTGCTTATCAGTGTGCTATACAATCACTGGGGACTAGACACTAGAGGAGGTGCCGCAGCCTTGTTCTTGCTGGTTCTCTCTGCAGTGCTTGATAGCATTCACTATAGGCTGTCCGGAAAAAAACTTCTTCAGCAAGGTTTCCAGGGTATAGTATTGTACTGGCTTGGCTCTTATATCGCATGCTGAGTCCAAACTGTGGCCCTTAGACTGAATGAGTCACAAGAAAGCCCACCAACATGCAGCGTTCCACAGGGTTTGTCACTGCTGGTGTTTAATCTATATAGGTCACCATCGGTTCAATTCTTCAGACTGTTTTTTTACATATTTGGATGACGAGGATCATCGTCTACCTGGACGGTAGCAGTGGTGATGCATCATGTGACCTCAAGGCTTGCCTGGAAAACATTGATTAAAACCACCTAAAGTTAAATGGTGGTAGGATAGAGCTGCTCTTGGTGAATGAAAACAGTCTGGTGGTAAGCAGAATACTGACCCCCTTGTGTGAGATGGTGTCCAAACAAATCCAAAACTTGGAGTAAAACTAGACTAATTTCTTTCTTTGCCTGCTCAGATTACATCTGAAGTACAAGCTAGTTTCTTTCACATAAGTCTACTCTGGAGAATCCTTACATTTGAAGCGCAAATGATCATTGTAAATAATCTAGTGCCACCTCATCTGGATTACTGCAACTCAATCAATTTCTGCCTTCCAAAGGCATCTATTCATGAGCTTCAACAAGTGCAGAATTTGGCTGCTGGTCTTCTGTGTACAGTGGCTCCTCATGATCACATATCTTCTCCCCCCCGCCGCCTTTTCTGGCCTCCAGTGAAATGTAAAATCCAGCATAAAGCATTTTTGCTTAGTCCATCAAGCTATGCATGGATCTATGCCAATTCTTCCCCTAATAAACTGTATTCCTTTCTTCAAATGTTCTGCCCCAACCAACAAGCTGCTGAACGACCCTAGCTTCGAATTTACTCAGATGGTTGGAAGAAGCATCCCCTCAAGGTCTCCAGACTGTGGATATTGCTTCCTGTACATATTAGGACAAGATCCAATGTACTTAAAATGTGCAGCCGAAGTGAACCATCGCTGTACTTCCACTTAGATTGAATGCGATTCTATCTGGAATCTGTCTCTTCATCAACCTTAGATCAGCAACAAGATACGGCAAGGTGAACACTGCGCTTTTCAAGTGCGACTAATATAGAGATATAAAATAGGAATAGCATGAGACATGAGAGCAGGAGCTCTGAAGGCAATGTTTCATGTACGAGGCAAAAGTGGAGGAGCATTGAAGTAAAATGCCTTATGTGATAAATGGGGGGGCGACAGTCAAGGTGCGAAATGCTTTATGATGCATCAGAATATGCATACACCCATTATCTGAGTGTTTATCATTTAGTATAGAAGTGTGACTAACTTTTTCCTACTTCTACAATGTAGAAGAGTATCCATAAACTGCAAATCCCTCAATGAGGGATATAGAATACTTAATTTATTCATGAACAATCAAATTTTAAAAAGTGCCCCTGCACTTGTACAATATCTCTTTGAAGCTTTTCCTGCTGTACCTAGTAATATTGGTAAAAATAAGACAAACCATTGGGGCTCGCAGTGTGACTTCATAGCCAACCACTGGAGTTGCAGTCTTTACCCCGATGAGACGGCTACCTGCAAACACAACATTGACTCCAGCGTGGGCTCATTCTGCATCTCCTCCCTCAATTCTTTTCGCCAAAACCATAAAGGTATGAGTGAAGGAACAACAGTTAAAACACACTCCATAATTCAATGCCTGCCATGCCACAAAACGGCACACAGTTGGAGTCATGCGGGTTGGAGTCATACATCTAACTTTAAATGTTTATCTTGGCCCGATACTCTTGTGGAAAGTTGCATTTGTGAAGCGCAGCAGTGGTTGTCATTAAACAGTGCTACAAACCTTTTCGGAATGTCTCCTGTACCGCTACGACCTCAAACCACGCCCATCCAGAAGTGCGGCTTGATAAATGCCGTAGCGGAGCACTTCTGGGCTTTAAACTCACTTGCGTTCTGGTCCAATAACAGTTGATTCTCTGTAAGTTGATTATTGGGTGTTTCCTGTTGTTTAAAGGTAATCTGCAGTATATATCTAAAACATGTTAACAGGAGTTTACTCATGAAATCTGGTATGCACTCACTTGTTGGCACGAATAAAAATGGGCAGAACTCAAATTGTTTTCAGACATCACTGAGATGGTCCATAACAGCCGCAGCAGTGAAACCTCGCTCCAGGAAATCCCTAAATCAACATCTCATGAGGGGACTTGATATTAGGACCTTCTATCGTCCAATATTTACAATTTCTGACTATCCACTATCTAAAGATGAAAGTCAGAAAAATGTAATGACACCAAAGTCGAAGCGGCAGTGCATCACTGGAATATCTGACTGTGATAATGCAACACACCAACTTAATGCACTACAAAATATTCCTATTATGAATTCTGCATTAGAAGCTATGTTCTCAGATTCCATCGCTATATGTGCAAATATAGATAAATCAGAGATTCTAATAATCTCACCTACTAAAAACCATGTCCAAAGAGAAACAATACAACACATTTCTTTTCCGGCCCATGCGGTAAAGACATCAGTGGCGCTTTATAAGCCTGTGGAGTCCTTGCTGAATATGTGTCGTGAATTAAATGAGGAAATTAATGAGGAACCTACATGTATGGGGTCTAATTTAAGTGATGTGGAGGAAATTGAGGAAACAGATAATGGAGATACAATTACAGATTGCTCCTTAAATTCCTTTCAACCGGTTTTACCAGAAGTCCATTTTGATATAAATGATCAGAATTTGTCACAATCTCCTCTGTTGTTTGCACCCTCTTTAAACCACTCTTCATTATCAATACAATCATATGCTAATCCTACACCCAGACGCTCTGGTGGACCATTTTTAAATACACCAAATACTCAATCTAATCAAGAACAGGTGACAAGAGAGTCAGGAGTCAATATAACACCTACAGCCATGAACACTGCTCTGTTAGCATTGGTGCGTTTATATGAAACTCTAGATCACAAAATTATATATCAGGCTGAGTTACTAACAAAAATTCTAGAACAAAATATATCAATAAGTGCACAACTTATTCTATAACCCAAGGGATGAAAGAGCAAGATATCTTTCAAATTGAAACGGACAACTCTAAAATGGAAAAAAAGAGCAGGATTGCAATTGCTTGTCACAACCTAATAGTGAAACAATATCTGTAAGTCATCCGAGTGAGCTGAGACAAAAAATATAGACTGAAGAGGGTAACAATGTGGTGGAAATAATGAATGTTGAAATGATTGACGAAATGGACCCAAATTAAATAAGTGAGGTTGAGACTACTGGTAAATTACCTAAACAACCTCTGACTTTCAACATTTTTAATGGTCTGTCTAAAAAAAAAAAGAGAATGTTGGTGAATAATATACAGAGGAAAAGGACTAAAAACGTGCCTCAATTAAAGATATCAGAACGGGACCGAAGATTTGTCGCAAATTTAACAACTCCCCTTCGACCTACGATTAGATATAAGGTGGTCTAAGAACCCATAATAGGGGAAAATTTAGTAAACGATGGAAAACTAAACTTAACATACTCACCATTGGATGAGCTGATAGTTTCTATTAAAGAAAATAAAGGATTGAATTGTGATATGCCTTGTGTCGAAAGACAACAGCAGCAGATGTTTCCACCTGCTCAGGCTTCGGAAATTTTAGCCAAGGTAATATCGCAAAGTGAAGGAACCACTAATAATGGTCAACAATCTGAAGCTATTGTAACAATAGCCCCTCAACCAATTCTTACTATAGAATAGCTGAGGGAAGAAATACAAAAATCACTAGCAACATATATAGAGACATATCAAGTACTGGCAGTCCCAGGAAATACACAAATAATGATACCAACTAACTCAATGCAAACTGATCAAACAGATATACAAAGAGCTTCAGTCATCCGTATTTCATCTAATGATGTGATAACTAAGGGAGACGTTACCGATTAGAAACTACAATCCAATCTTGAATGGTCTAGGATATCAACTAGTGACTCAAAGAGTAAATGAAAATCAGGGATTTCCTTTGTTACACCCTCCTATGAATAAAATATATGATAATCCTAATATGATACCGATTCAAAAAAGGGACACACCCCAATGGTCTCAAGGGCTAGTAACAAGATCAAATGATCCAAAAATGCAGAAAAATGACATTCCTAAGTGGCCCCTTTTAAGAGATCTAAGAATGCCACAAATACAAAACGAAAGCTCGAGGAGGAAGGAGCAAACTGCTATGCAAGGGCATAGAAATTCTCAGCAAAATAAATATCATCACCTGATAATAGAATGCAGAGAGCATTCGTATACCCAATATGATTTGAATAGATTGAGTATATTAAATATATTGAGAGATATACCAAATTTGAAGGATGTTACTACAACAGATATATATATATAGAGTGGAATTCATTCATGAGCATGATCTTACGATCGCTCGTTTAAACATTAGTTCAGGTGTTGTAGTAAATACATTAATGAGAGAACAGTCTACATTTCATGAATTGGGTTTTTCACTGTATCAAAACATTCAAGAAATAAAAAAGGGCATCTGAATTTACAATTCGGAAAAACAACTTAATGTTACTGGCCCTGAGAACATAATTTACTTATTATTATTTTTTTTCATTTGTTACATGCCCAGACCCTGGGGTATCACGGCGTGGTAAAACAACATGACAGCCAATTTCAAACATAACAATGTCACAAAACTGAACACATTTCGTTAATGTCATGGAATTCGAGAGGACATCGACATTTGATAAACTCAGCAACAAATAATATGCAGAATCACGACATAATGGCCATACAAGAAACCTGGCTAGTTAACGATCCAGTATGGAATAATTTTGATGTCCTGACAATACCAGCAATACCCTCAAATCGCGGGAGGCCTATGTCCGGTTTACTTGTGGCTACTAAAAAGTCAAGGTATTTTACATTAGAGACTTGGCCTCATGTGTGTCCTTACGTACAATTAGTGAAGATTACCAAGCAGGCATATACAATTGCTCTATTGAATATATATTGGCGGAGAATGGAATTATCAACTGATGATTTCTTTTACCAAGTTGATTATGCTCTACACATGGTAACCATGGATGGAAGGGTGACCAGCATTATTATTGCAGGAGACCTTAACATCCATTGTCTAAAGATGAACGTGGGCAGGAAAACGTATTAAAGAAAGATGGCTGAAGTTTGTGGAAGAAAGAGGCCTAGTGATCTTAAATGGAACTCTCCCAGGAGACATCCATGCCAACCAGACCTGGCAGAGAGGATCCCAAAAAGCCACAATTGACTTCATTTTTAGTGATCCTTATCTTCGTAAGAACATAGCTCATTCATTAGAGGTGATTCATAATGAGTATCGTGATCACAAACAGCTTATATTAACTTGGGCTTGACAATGCGATTGCAACAATAATCACAGGATAAGGAACCAGGGAGAAATTAAAGTAAACAGTGGGAAATCTAGAATTATATGGTCACATGGAATTCTTTCAGATTTTTATGAGTCTCTGAGAAATGGCCTAAATGATGAAGCCCAGGATGGAGATATAGAACTAGTATGTAAAAGTATACTAAGAATTTGTGCAAGAATAACAAAGTATATTATAAACATACACACGCATTTGATCCAGAAGTTACAAAACGAAAGATTGAATTACGAAAATCCATCAGGAACCTGAAAAATCTGTCCCCATAACTAAAAACAATTAAGACCAGAATTTTGCAAAATGCATATAAAAACTGGACAAAAGGAAGGAAGAGCCTGCAGATACAGAAGGATGGGGAAGTAATGCTAAAGCAAATTATATCAAAATCAACAGCAGGAATCTGGGCCCTATTGAATAGGGAAACTAAAAAAAAAACTAATATCGGTACAGGCTAATGTTGTAACAGAGCAACGATGGCAAGAATATCATGCATCTATTTATCATTCATCCTTGCCTTTAAGTGATACTGAATTTGATAATGTGGCTCTTCCCTATCACTTCTTTCTTGATAGAGAAGAACTGTTAGTATGTATAAACAAATTAAGTTCCTCCAAAGCAACAGGACCCGATGGGCTATCTAACATGGTCCTGAAAGCACATCCAGTAGCTTGGGCACAAATCTTGTTTATAATCTATCAAACAATTCTATATACAGGACAAATTCCATCTTCATGGAGAAAATCCATTATAATTCCATTATTTAAAAAGGGGGATTGGACTAATCCGGCAGCCTATCGACCTATTGCACTATTGAACAGCCCGGGAAAAGTCTTTGTGGGACTGTTATTAAAGGATTTTAATAGGTGGCTAGAGAAAAAAGGATTTAGAGACCCGTATCAAACAGGTTTTATTCCTGGATTGGGAACTGGTGTCAATGTATTAGTAATTAATGCAGTGAAAGCAAATGAACAACATACAAAACAAGCCTTGTACATGACATTTGTGGACTTTAGTATGGGCTTTGACTCTGTGCCTCATGAGTTACTGTTTAAAAAACTGCTTGCTGCACAGTGTCCGATGCATATTCTGAAATTTATTTACCAATTACACACACCTACAACCATTCAGATTCGTTTAACTACCTCAGGCTTGCTGTCAGCTCCAATAAAAAGAGAACAAGGTCTAAAACAAGGCTGTGCTTTTGCAGCAGCACTTTTTTTTTATAGCTGAAATAGGTCACAGTTTTAGGGATATAATAACAGATTCTCCAAAATTGGGCAATTGCACAGTACAATGGCTCCTCTATGTGGACAATCTAGTCCTAATTCTTAAATAGTATGTCTTTCTCACGAATAAATGATTTAACAGATAAACGTGCCACCACTTTGGCCTTTGATGCTTCAGAAGCTAAACGCATTTTGTCCCTCATTAAGGACACAGAGAAATCATTGCAATGTAAATCAAACCCTGAGAGGCTAGTATTCCAGTTAGAGAAACTCATACGCCGTGAGATTTCACAGAAATTGCATGCTACAACTCTAGTTGAGTATTATAAATCACAGAAAATACCCCGTGGATTAAGGGTGTACTTGCGTCCAACACTTTGTAGTGAAAGTAAAACCTTTGTTGAAAAATTGAACCAAATTCTAAATAAGTGTTCCCTTGACCTCATTCTCTTAACAATCGAAGAACTATCAAAATCCCTTACTTCAATTGACACAGAAATCAACACACTTAAAATTCAATTGAGCGAATTTAAATCAGCTGAAGAACTCACAACACTTCTAGTTGATATTAACCTTAAATTTACGGGTTACAAACAAGACATCGAACAACGCAAACTCAGGAAATTTAAACGCGACACTTTCGATTACCTCAACGACATTGTCTACACATGGCAAGAGTTCTACCATCATCGTGATCAACAAAGAAAATCACGTTTCCAGAATAAGTCCAACTCTGGCAGCAAAAGCAGCAGTAGCAGTGTGGGGGACCTAATTCAACCTGAGGACAGACGACGCCCTACCGGGAAGGAGACTGTTAGCATTGACATCGACTCCACAGATCAACCTTCCAACAATACAACCATCCCTGAGAGACCATCCAGTCCTGGAGCTTCATCGGGTGTTTTTTTAGGGATAAGAGACACATCAAGAGAAAACGCGGAGAGGGAAAGGCACAAAACAAAAGGAAAACAAATGACAGAGAACTTAGTAGTGAATCTGTCCAACAAAAACCTAACGAGTGGCCAACTCGACATGCTTAACCGTGGATTGTCTTTCATACCAACTAGTAACACAACCTTATTCGAGGAGAAAGTCTGCTTTCATAGACTCTTGAGAAAGCTAAGATTGAAAATCTTCTTTAACACAGACGCCGATGAGGACTGTCCTCCTTCAGAAATCAACAATCTTGAATTTCGACCAGAGAGTCATTTCGACCCTTATACTCAGAATTCCATGCTCAACCTATTTGAGAACAGGGTTATTAAAGACCTTGAAAGGATTAACTATCAAAAGATATAGCAATATGAAAAAATGCCAACTTAATCACATCGAAGCTCTAGCTAGAGATGAAGAAATCACCATTGAACCGGCGGATAAAGGTGTAGCCATTGTCATAATGGACACAAAGGACTACACAGACAAGTGCCTTACTCTCCTCAACGATGTAGACACCTACTCTAAATTAGATGGAGACCCCATCCATAAAATCAAAACACTGATCACCAGGACTATCGAAGAAGCATTAGACCATCAATGGATTGATGCCAAAACTGGAGAATTTCTTCTCAATCAACATCCTATTACTCCCGTCTTTTACGGATTCACAAAAACCCTACCAATCCACCTTTGAGGCCCATAGTAGCAGGATCAGATAGCATCTTTGACCCACTTGCCATCTATGTCGACAAATCTCTCTAAAAAATTGTTCAAGACACTCCCACTTACCTAAGAGACACTACTGATTTTCTCAATTGTATTAATGACATTACAGCCTTGAGTGCTGATTGTATCATCTTCAGTATGGATGTGTGTAGCCTATACACATCCATCCCCCACGACGAGGGTTTACGTGCGGTCCAATGGCTAATTTCCAATAATCCTAACAGTACAGGTAACAACCAGTTGATCTTGAAATTCTTGGAGATTATACTTTACAACAGTTACTTCAGGTTCCAAGGGAAATTCTTTTTAGAAACTACCGGAACTTCCATGGGCTCTTCCATGGCCCCAGTCTACGCCAATACATTCATGTATAGATTTGAACATCAGCATGTCCTGGACCACCATGAGTGGTCATTTAAGATTTTGATGTGGAAACGGTACATCAACGACATTTTCGGGATTTGGTGCGGCACACGCGAAGAATTTCACTCATTTTTCAACTATATGAACTCTATTCATAACAGCATCAAGTTCACTACGGAAACAGGTGCACCTCATTTACACTTCCTTGACGTTGACATGGAAATCAAAGACAACCGGATTTACACAACCATTTTCCACAAACCTACAGATGCTAATAATTTGCTACATTTCACAAGCCACCACCCGAAATCTATGTTGAACAGCCTACCATACAGTCAAATACTCAGACTCAAAGGGATAATTTCAGATCCAGCTGTTTTGGACATAGAGAACTGTAAACTCTTCGAGAAATTTAAAGCCCGCGGCTATCCAGATTCTGTCCTAGAGGCAGCCAAAGAAAGATCGGAGCTTATTACCAAAGAACAACCGCTCGTACCCAAGACAAAATCGAAGGAAACACCACTGCTCCATATCACTAAATATTCCAGACAGAGCTTCCAAATAGGCAAGACAATCAGGAAACACTGGAACATTCTACACAATGATGTGACACTCAAAGAATTGTTCCCCAAAGCACCCATGATTGCCTTCAAACGGGGTAGGAACCTCAGGGACAGACTAGTGAAAGCGGAAAGATCACCAAAGGACAAGCAGTTGGTTCTGCAAACTAAGAAAATTGGCACTTTCCCCTGCCTCTGTTGCCAGCACTGTAACAATGTAACGAAAGGTGACAACATTGTTCACCCATGCACAGGCAAAAAGATTAAAATAAGGCACTTCGCCACCTGTATGTCCACAGGAGTTATCTATGCGATAAAATGCCCTTGTGGCAAACTGTATGTTGGCCAAACTACAAGATCTGTGAAAGAGCGCCTGACAGAACATAAATCCAACATCAGGTGTAAGAACAACAGATCACCTCTCTCTAGACACTTTACGGAAAACAATCATACTGTAGCCCAGCTGAAATTTCAGGTGCTAGAGGTTGTTAAAAAACCCTATAGAGGTGGCGACTACTCATCAATACTCTCGCGAAGAGAGAAATACTGGATCCACACATTAAGCACCCTAATCCCCAAGGGCCTTAATGATGAATTTTCTCTAAAATGTTTTCTCTGATATGGCACTAACATTCCTAGCCTCATCTCTCCAAATAATAAGGTTATTAATGCAGCCTAGTTGTCTGCTCTGAGCTGTACACGATGAACGTATCATACTATGTCATCTCTGGACTACATATCAAATGTCTAGAATTTACTCAACCCTTTGGAGATTTACATGTACGCAGAGTGATATCTGTCTATCACCTCTGTTTTTGACTCCATGTAAATTCAAAGCCACCTTACTAGAATCCAGAAGGCCGAGGTTGGATTAAGATTTTCTGTGACTATTTACATTCCCCCAGCTACTCTAGTCATTCCCCTGTAGTCACGTGGAAATATTTTCTTATGGCATAGTTTTGCTTTCCTTTTTAATTAATTAGTTTGAACCGGGTTCTTCCCCAGTTATTCCTTGTTTTCTTCCATTAGTCACGATAAGAGTCTCTTTAAGGCATTTTTTTGCCTTTCTTTTTACTTTATTTACTCATATCGTGCATCTCCTGTGTTTTTGCACCGTTCGCAATACACTGCACATCCGATCAATACCCATACTAAGATGGCCGTCGCCTTCCACACATACCGCTCTCTACTTACTCATGATCACCCAGTAGTCCGTCCTCTCTGCCTAGTAACGACGGACGCACTATACAGTTGACGACTCGCTCGAGGGTCTCTGCCTCGGCTGGAAGCGTCCATCACCTAGCAACTGTCTCCAAAGAGGATCCCACGCGCTTCGATAGCGGAGCATTGCGACCCTGATTCCACTCATCCCTCCAGCTCGCTCTGCAGTGGCTGGAGCTTGCACTTCGTGATAATGTAAGTTACATTACCTTCACCATGCAACTTTGATACTTTGTTACCACATACCCATGCTTTAGTTGAGCCGCTTTTTTCAGCAGCTAACAGCACCCGCGTTTGGATTACTTTTATAGATCCTGATGTCTGGTCCCTTGAAATCCCTGCCTTTTGGCTAGACACCGACAGTGGCCACATCTGGACCCATTTTCAACCGGCAATTCCATTACACCCGCCTGAAGGGGTGGTAAGTGCTAGACATTTTCACCACTGTTACCGGCAGCCTTTCTTCCGGATTCCTTTACTTACTTTAGACTATGTTCCCTTTTTTTTCAGTACATCAGTACAGAGGTCTTCCCCCTTTCGTGAGAGGACGCTACTTGGTCTACTTTTGACCTGTATTTTACACCATTCAAACCTAACGGCCCACCATTTCATATCAGCACTAAGGACCTCGAGTGGGGGTGAGCATTTCCATAACAATGCACTTTCTCAGTCAGTTTCCACAATTTTCCTTAATTTACTGGCCTTCCCTCATTTTAGTAATATTTGGCTTTGGATATAATTGAACTCTGTTTTGTACAGACTTGATATTTTTGAAAATCATTTCCTTCGATTCCACAATATCTGTGACTACCATTTCTTGTAATCTTGATGATGAGGTTTCGTGTAGAATGATATGTTACGGACTCTAGCTTACATCACCTGGATTGTAACCTTATTTTTTTCTCTCTTTTTCTTTACATTGCTTGTATCCCGTTTTTTGTGCATAATCTTTGGCTCTTGAAGAAGAGAATACTTTGTTCTCGAAACGCGTCAGCCGTACCCAATGAACTGAACTTTCTCTGGCCACTGCGTTTGGAAATAAATGATTCATGTACTTTTATATGCTGATATCTGTCTGCATCATTACCATTTCGGTTTTAAACTGCTTTTTCATTTGAAATTATCTAATTTGAATTGCAACTGACATGATTGTAAATGTATATTAAAGCGTCAGTGTGACGCACAATCACGGTGTGCAGGGGACGGGAGGGTTCCATTTTGGATCCTCTTTTCTCTCTTTTTGTGTATTTTGGTAGCCCTGTGCCAGGGCCACTTATCCTCCCCTGCACCCTACAGATTACTTAATCCTTTTCTCACCCTTTATAAAAATTAACCTTGATATTAACCAGCGAGTGTGCTCCTTCTATTCCTTTTTCAAAAACCCCTCGTTGTCACAAGTCTCTCCCCTTCTCACCTGTTTTTGTTGTTTGCTTGAGACCTTCTTTGGTGACTTCTTTTGCACGGTCCGGGATTTGTATAGACCTGTGCGCCGGTCTTCGGATTCCAGCGTGAGGATGACAATCCAACTCCAGGATACGTTCAGATGTCCAGGACGGAGGCCAGGAAACAGCAATGTCCGAGCTCGGAGACACGGAACGCCGTGACCCGAGCGCGGGCAAAACTCCAGGATGTTCGAAGGTAAGTTTTGAGGAAAGGAAGGAAGGAAGGGGGATTCAAGGAACCAGGTAACAGGATGCAGATGAAAGCCCCGAGCGAACTCCGGCAACACACGTCCAACTACAGCAAGCGGTAGCGTTGAGATGCGCAGAGCCGCGGGGGCGTGTCTGTTTAGTAGAACGCAGAGCGTGGAGCACAAGGACTGGCAAATAGCGTTCCGTGTCCGGCGGCCATGTTGGAAGGATTACTGCATTCAATCCCCTATGTGTCAGGGACCACGAAGCCCAGAAAGGACGTAGGCGACGGTTCATGACAGTATGCCTCCTCTGAAGCCTTGGTCCTCCTTAGTTTGCTTGGATGGATAAGATGGTATCTTCGAATCAGCCTGGGGGCATTCATGTTTGACACGGGTTCTCAAGTGCGCTCACTGGGTGGATAACCTTTCCACTTGACCAAATATTGAAATTGACCACGTTGGTACCTAGAGTCACAGATTCTGGAGACCTCATATTCGAGTTGGTCATTGACAATCACTGGGGAAGATCTTGGAGCAGTTCGAAAGGGCTGAACATATGGTTTTAACAGAGAGGTGTGGAAGACTGGATGCATCCTTTTCCATGATTCTGGTAGTCGAAGTCGAAAGGCCACAGGGTTGACAATTTCTTTTCTAGAAAAGGTCCCGTAATACCTGTGAGCCAATTTATTTGGTCGTAGGTGACGGGGAAGGAGTTTCGAGGATAACCAGACTTTATCACCTACTGAATAGGAAGGCCCAGGTCTTCTTTTGGAGTCTGCCTAATGTTTAACGTCTCTTCGGGCCTTTTCAAGGTGTTCCTTGGCTTCTTTGTGCACATTAATTAGTGTTTCAATCCAGGAATCAACCGCAGGTACTGGAGTAGGGTGTGGAAGAATGTACGGTAGAACTGAAGGATGAAATCCTTGACTGCAGAGGAAAGGACTGGTTTTGATAGCTGAATGATCTGAATTGTATGCAAATTCGGCCACAGGTATTAAGAGTGAGCAATCATCCTGGACCTATGTGGCAAAGCAACGAAGATACTGTTCCAGGGTTTGGTTTACTCGTTCAGTGGCTCCATTGGTCTGTGGGTGATAACCCGAAGACAAGGCACGTTGGATTCCCAGTATACGACATAACTGTTTCCAGAACTGGGATATGTACTGGGGTCCCCCGTCAGAAATGATCTTGGATGGTAGCCCATGAAGCCGGAATATGTGTTCCAGGAAAACTCCGGCAAGTTCAGATGAGGATGGCAGTTTGTATAAAGATGTAAAATGAGCCATATGATTGAACAAATCAATGGTAACCATTATAGTTGTGTAGCCCCTGGAAGATGGGTAGTTCCACGATAAAATCCGTGGCAATGATTTCCCAGGGTCTTGTTTGTATTGTTGGTTGGAGCAGGAGACCTGCTGGTTTTTTGTTATCATGTTTGTTCTGTTTGCAGACTGAACATGTTTGGATATGGATCTTGATATCATCCTTCATCTTTGGCCACCAAAACTGTCTTTGTATTAGATGGAGAGTGTTGGTGATGCCACGATGTCCTGAATGAAAAGTATTGTGGTATAGGCTTGTGATCTTTTGTCTCAGTCCAGGAGTGGGAATGACCAAGTGATTGTCCGTGAACAGGTATCCGTCCTTTGTTTTGAGATTCCATCGATTGTTTCTCTTAAACTCCTTCCAAGGTTCAGAGGACTGGGTTTGAGTTTGAATATCCTCCAGGAGGGTAATTGCTTGGGCAACAAATATTGTGTGGGGAAACATCTTAGGATAGGTCCGATCTTCAAGGGGTTCATAATCAGGACGTCTGGATAAGGCATCGGCTATAATGTTATGTGTTCCAGGAACATGATGGATTTGAAATTGGTATTGGGCAAAAAAGAAGTCCCAACGGGCTTGGCGACTGTTTCTACATTCTAGGGATTGCAGGACTTGAAGATTCCGATGGTCCGTGCAGGCTTGAACCGGGTGTTTGGCTCCCAAAAGAAGATGACGCCAATCAGTGAAGGCTTGACGGATGGCTAGCAATTCCTTTTCCAGGACGGAATAATGAATTTCACTGGGGGTCAAGGTGCGAGAAAGATAGGCGATAGGGTGTTCTAACTTTCCTGTTTCAGGACTGCCCCAATGACGTAATTGGAGGCATCAGTTTCAACAAGAAAAGGTCGATCAATGTCAGGTTGAGCTAGAATGGGAGCTTGTGTGAACGCCGACTTCAACTGCTGGAACGCTGAATCTTGGGCAGAGGTCCACCGAAAGGGGGTATCTTTGTTTAACAATGTAACAATGGGATGCAAAATCTCAGAAAATGCTGGTATAAATTTCAGGTAGAAGTTAGCAAGCCCTAGGAAAGATTGGATTTGTTTTACAGTGGTTGGAACAGGCCAGGATAGAATGGAATCAACCTTTGAGGGGTCCATTCTAATTCCTTTTGGGCTAAGAACGAATCCAAGATAGTGAACAGTTGATACATGGAAGAGACACTTCTCGGGTTTAGCCAGGAGCTTGTGTTCACGTAGACGTTGTAAGACTGTCTTTACGTGCTCTTCATGTTTCAGGTGGTCCTTGGAGTATATCAGTATGTCGTCCAGATATACAATAACGAAGAGGAACAGCATATCAGAAAACACCCGATCCATAAAATGTTGAAAGATTGCTGGGGTATTAGCAAGTCCAAAGGGCATAACCAAGTATTCAAAGTGGCCAAAGGGTGTCCTAAAGGCTGTCTTCCATTCATCACCTTCCCTTATACGAATAAGATGGTAGGCACCCCTGAGATCTAATTTCGTGAAGACGACTGCACCTCGACTGCTTCCAGGATGTCCGAGATGAGAGGCACTGGGTAACGATCCTTGAGAGTACACTGGTTAAGGCCACGGTAATCTAGGCATGGTGTAAGCTCCATGGAATCCTTCTTGGGGATGAAAAATAGAGAAGCGTCAGCCAGGGACTTGGATAGTCGTATAGTTCAATTTTCCAAGTTGGTATCCAAGTATTCCCGAAGGGCCCTTTTTTCGGGTTCTGACAAAATAAACATTCTCCCGAAAGGGATTACTGCTGAAGGTTCAGTATCAATGGCACAATCCTCAGGCCTTTGTGGTGGAAGAGCTTGAACAATGGCTGTCAAGAATACATCTGTGTAAGCCTGATGGGCCCTGGGAATCCGGATGATGTTAGAAACAGTGACTGGATTTTGAGGAGTTTCTTGAGAGTCTTCAGAGGACCTTGGTAAGGTGTCTTGTGATAAGCAGTGGGACATACAATGTTCAGAACCAAGAAACAAGGAGCCTGCTGCCCAATTGATGTAGGGCTTATGCTTCTGTAACCAGGGCATGCCTAGAACCATTGGATAGTGGGCCGACCTTATGATGTCAAATTTGATCCTCTCTTGATGGTGGTTTATGGAAAGTAGGATCTCTTTAGTTTGAAGGGTTAAGGGTCCCGAAGACAGGGGTCTTCCATCAATAGCTTCTACAGGTTGCATTGTCTCTCGAGTTTCATGTGGAATGTTGTGAGAAGGGACCCAATCATGATCTATGAATATGCCCATGGCTCCGCAATCCACTAATGCCAGTATGGGGTAAGATTCTTTTTTGGAAGGTAATAGGAATGCCTGCAGAATCACAAGATTATTTTGTCCAGGAGAGTTCAAGGAAGGAATTGATGTGGAGCAGACATCTCTCTCCCGAAACTGTGCCCCATCTAGGATCGGGAGCTGGCGTTTCCCGAATGCTGTGGAGGAGCAATAGGGCACTCTCTCACAAGATGTTTATCGGAGGCGCAATACATGCATAGACCAGTGTGAATTCGGCGCATTCTTTCTTGTGGGGTAATGGTTCTACGGAAGGCCCCCAGTTGCATGGGTTCTGGATCCGAGGTAGGAGAAGCTGTGGGCTCTGGTCTGATTGAGTGGTCTGTGGCAGCCTTCTGGAAGGTTGATTTGGATTTCTTTTTCTCCGCCTTCCTTTCCTGGATTCGAAAGTCGATTTGCAAGGAAAGGTCCATAAGAGCATGGAAGGAGTTTAGGCGAGCTACCCTGGCTAACTCGTCCTTTATTTCTTCATTCAGGCCTCTTCGGAAGAGGGTGAAGCTGGCTTCTTGAGACCAATCAGCTTCCTTCACAAGTTGTTTAAAGCGGGTCACATAGGTAAGCATATCTTGGGATCCTTGTTGAAATTCAAGTAAGCGTTCTTGAGCGCTGTAAGCCTGCTCTGGCCGATCAAACATGGCTTTTAGGGCTTCCACAAACCCATCGTAATTATCCAGGAGGGCGTGGCCCGAATTGACTAGGGGGGTTGCCCAGGTCAAGGCGTTACCAGTGAGGTGTGAGATCATGAGCCCCACATTTGCTCGAGGAGTGGGCTTGAAGGTGAAATGTACCAAACATGAATCAAGGAAGGCACGGAGGGTCTTTGAAGAACCATCAAATTTGTCCACTACTCCTCCCAATAACACACTTTCCTTAGTTGCAGAGTCACGTGACAAGACTAGCTGCTTTAATGCAGCATTCTCAGCCTTAAGGTTCTGAACTTCTGTGGTTAGTTCCTGTATGCCTCGCATGAGGTCTTGAACCGCAGCTTCCAGCTCTGTGTCTGTATCATTTTTTAGGCGTATCAATCTGTCACAAGTCTCTCCCCTTGGCACCTGTTTTTGTTGTTTGCTTGAGACCTTCTTTGGTGACTTCTTTCGCACGGTCCGGGATTTGTATAGACCTATGCGCCGGTCTTCGGATTCCAGCGTGAGGATGACAATCCAACTCCAGGATACGTTCAGATGTCCAGGACGGAGACCAGGAAGGAGCAATGTCCGAGCTCAGAGACACGGAACGCTGTGACCCGAGCGCGGCTGAAAATCCAGGAAGTTCACAGGTAAGTTTTGAAGAAAGGAAGGAGGGAAGGGGGATTCAAGGAACTGGGAAACAGGATGCAGATGAAAGCCCCGAGCGAACTCCGGCAACACACGTCCAACTACAGCAAGCGGTAGCGTTGAGATGCGCAGAGCCGCGGGGGCGTGTCTGTTTAGTAGAACGCAGAGCGTGGAGCGCAAGGACTGGCAAACAGCGTTCCGTGTCTGGCGGCCATGTTGGAAGGATTACTGCATTCAATCCCCTATGTGTCAAGGACCATGAAGTCCAGAAAGGACGTAGGCGACGGTTCATGACACTCGTGGGCTCCAAGCGATGTTAAATGCCTCCAACAGCTAACGGATTAACGATAAATACAACTAAAACTGAGGTAATGCAGTTTGGGCCTGCTAGTAAAGATGGGAAAACCAGAAGATGGCAGCTTCAGAACGAAATTCTTCCAGTTGTTAAAGAATATATACACTTGGGTCTTAGTATAAATAATCATTATAAGGATCTTCCATATCAGGAGAGACTGAATGACAAATTAATAACAGCTATTTCCCAAGCAAAAATAATATATGGGAAATATGGAAAATGTTCTCTTAATCCCGCATTAACATACTATAAACAGAAAGTTACCCCTGTTCTACTATATGGTGCAGAATCTAAAACGATAAAAACCCAAGAATTATGGCAAAGAAATGAAAGCAAATACTGGAAATCTGTTCTGAGGTTGCCCAATTCTCAGCCTATGCCCGTTTTAAGGTATGAACTAGGCCTACTATCACTTTTTGCTCTGTATAAATGGAAACTGTGTGCGCTCTATCGCAAACGTATGCTAGAAAGAAGATCTAATTATCTATTATTCATGATGTCTGCATATGTAAAGGAAGCCAATCATAATTTTATTGTCGACTGGAAAACAAAGGTACTGCTCCTCATGATGAAAGCCGATATATCTCTAGATTTACTACTCACTGTAAAGACCGGTAGGGGGTGTCTGTACTTCTGCTCTCTATATGGTAGAGGAGAGGCACAGAAGACCCCAGCCAAGATTCTCTATTACGGTAGCAATGGACGAGCAATCAAGGCCTAGCTTCTCAGGAGGTGATGCAGGCTGGTTCTTAAGTACAGTGTAGTCCCAAGCCCCCACAAAGGAATGTCCACTCACTGTATTGGTTAGAACACAGTCTTTATATAATCAATATTCAAGGTTATGTACACTTATCATAATAACTCACTTTGTACTTAGGAAAATCAACAATGGCAAATATATACAGTTCTAAAGTGGTACCACCCTTTGTATTAGATCTCATGAAAAGTGCATCAACAATACCGTAATCATGTCACACAGATCAATAGAGTGAAACCAGCAATAGAGAGAAGAGAGAGAATAAGGTGGTTGAACAATAGGCAGAATACTGGCCCCTACCACTAGACACAGTTCTGTGTGGAGATCCCCCCCACCTGGGCAACCTGTAAAATAAAGATATAGCACAAGCCCAGTCCATATATTGTTCTGCAAGTCTTATTCCCTCCTATAATGTTTTTACCCCCCCATTGTACCTGGTGGAGTCGAGTTCTTCGAAGAGGCGTCGACAGATCCTTCTTGAGCGACCCCCTTTCAAGCGGGAATCACGGATCGTCGAGAGGCGTCCAGGAACTCGGCGTTCGGCGGCGGGGAATCGACGGCCCTTCTTGAATGCCTTCCCTTTCAAGCGGGAGACACGGGGCGTCGAACGTCCGTCGACAAACAGGGTAGAACGGCGTCGATGAGGCGGCAGCTTCGTCCGAGCGGTGCTCGTCGGCGTCGGAGCGTCGGCGTCCTGCAAGGCAGAGGCGTGCGGGGCACCTCGGTGACAATAGTTCTGGACCGCAAAGATTGTGGAGACGGAGGCCCAGCAAAGGCGTCGAGTCGTTCGAGTCTTTGTGGTCTTCGGGTGGCGGGAAACCCACCGGCAGGTTTCTCCTCGGCGCGTTGGTCGTCCTTGACTTTCTCCGGCAGGATAAAGCGGTCGACGGTGCAGACGAGGGAGTCCTTCGATTCAAATGTTCTTAGGCAAGGAGCGGACGGCTCCGGTCGTCGGCGGCACGGCGTCAAGTGGTTCCCACGGCTGGGCAACACAACTTCGACGGGCCTCCAGCGGTTACACAAACCCTCGAACCCTGGTCGACGGCAATGGACTTCGACGGCGTCGATGTCCGGGTGCTTCACTTCGATCTCCTCGGTGGTCCCGTCTCGGGTCGGCAGCCTTTCGAGGGTCTGTCTTCCAGGGCGCTTCGGCGAAGATGGAGCGGTGCTCGATGGTCCCTCGGAGCACGGGAAGAGGGCGCCTTACCAGGTCCTCTCTCGGGGTCAGTCCTCGACGAATTCGGCAACCTTCAGATCTGTCGAAGCAAATGCAACAGCAAGTCTTCTTCTTCCAGCTGGACGTCGAGGATCAGCAATTCCAGTTACTCTTGAGTGGAGACTCAGCTTCTGAACGCTTCTGAACGTTCCTGAACGTTCCTGAACCTCCTGAACAGTGGCGAGAGGTCCCCAGATATACTATTCTGTCTCTCATCCACACTGCTGGCATACACTCAGCAGCCAATCATACAGAGGGGCATTCATGCAGTCAGTCAGCCAATCAGGCACACAGTGCATTCAGGCCACACTCCTCCCTTTCAGACACTCACAACAAGGAATGTGGATTGGGACAAGTACCCAGCCATTCAACACTACACACTGCATTCAGGCCAGTTTCGGGCAGGGCTGTCTCAGTCTTTGTCTCTCATGCCAGAAACCAGACAACCACAACAAGGAGTGTATATTGGTCACACACTCCATTCACCCAGGTCCCACCCACAGGAGGTACCCACAACATACAGTCACTGGGAAGGCTCCAGTCAGTCTAGCTGGGCCTTCACAACAACACCATATATGGAACTTCCACCCAACAGCCAGTCAGGGGGAAGGGACAGAGTCAGGGCTTCCCAGGACTTTGGGAAAACAATGTAACAGGCAATAGAAAGCAAGAGGCCACAGGGGCCATCTTGTTTCCTATCAGGAATCAACTGATTCCAATGGCAGGGCCTGGGTATCCCAAAATGGAGGACACCCAGAGCACCTGTCAAATTCAGCATGGAGCTGCCACCAGCCCATACCCTGCTCTGTGGGCCACCCACAGGTGCCCAAAAACATACACTAGGGGCACAGGGTTGTACCCCTACCCAGGGGTGCCATAAGGGTATCCCATGGGTCTGTTCACCAAACCAAAAGAGAGAGCTGCACTGCCAGGAGTCCCACATGGACTCCTGGGCAGAAAACATGACAGAACACACGATAAAAAAGCAGTAAGGGACAAGGATTCAGAGGCTCTGTCCCTCTGATGCATTTCCAGCATCACACTCACGAATCCTGATAAGGCAAAAGTTAAGCACTGGCAGATGGACTGGATTCACACACGAGAGCAATGCTTTAAATATAAAGATTTTCAATTGAATCCTTTAAGCATAAAAAAGCAGGGAATTTTGCCCATGTATCTGTTGAAGTCACCTAGTGTATCTTATCAAGCAGGATTTATGTGTTTTAGATTTAATCTGTGGAACTCAAAAGAGATATTGGGTCTCATTCCGGGTTTGGAGCTAACCATGGAGTAATTAGCTCCATGGTTGCCTCCGAAACCATCCCAAACCCGGCATGGTGAATGGAGTAATTACCGGTCCATTCCAGGGTTGGAGGGACCGGTAATTCCCCATTCACCTTTTGCCCTTCCTCATTCCCATTTCTGCCCCATAGGGCTCAATGGGAATGGGGAAGGAGGTAATTACGGCACCGTAAATTACGGTACCTTAATTACCTCCGAGGTACCTTTGCGGGTCCCGTACTTAACTCCTGCTAAAAGCAAGAGGTAAGGAAGGACCCACAAAGGGAACTCGGAATACAGAGGTAAGGGATTACCGGCATCGGCACCCTTACCGGTGACGGTAATACCTTACCTCCAACCTCATATTGACCCCCATTGTATAGACGCAAGATGGGTAATTACCCTGATGATAAATGTTGTTTCTGTGAACTAAAAAGTGAAACACTAAAACATCTACTCACAGAATGTGGTAAACTGTGTGTAGACAGAAAAAGATATTTTAGACATCACTTCTTGTCTCACGAAATCCTAACAGAAGATGACTTATGGTGGAGATTGTTTTACACAGAAAAGCAATCAATAGGTTATTCAATTGAAAATTTTCTAAATCATTTAAAATTTAATATGATAGAACAAAGTGAGAAAACTGGTGAATGAATTAATGATTAAGTACTCTATTGAATTTTCTCTAGAGGGCACAAGATTTTGTGTATAATTTTATCTGTATTTAGTAAGTCTATTTTAGTATAGATGTTTCAAATGGTATTATGTAATGTAATGAATCTATTGAAGTTTAAATATTTTAAGTTTGTGATAAAAAAATATTGAAAAGTTGATTTTTTTCAAATATATCATCAAAAACAAAGATCTTGGAATATAGCAAGATTGGGTTGGAAATGTAAAGAAAGTTCAACTGTAGCTTTTCTTATAAAGTATGCAGTTATTGTATACAAGTGACCTGGGAAATGTTCCCCCCACCCCCAATTAGATCAGCTATTACTCCATCTTTAACCCAGCATTGAAAAATACTCAGATCATAACTTGGGAGGACTCTTAATTTTGATTGCTAATGATGTAGCCTTTTGATTCAATGCTGTCTCTAAAGTATATTCAAGGACAGCATGCATTTTCCCTGGCAACCACATGTTATTCTTATGCAACTGCTCTAGAGCACCCAACATGAAGGCTTGTTTTTGACAGTTTATTTAAGGCCTCGTCAGAGGTTGGGTGATGTGGTAAAAATGTGGCAGCAATACTATTACCGCTGCATTACTGCTCTGCCCAATTCTGGGTTTGGGCAGAAAAATGCAGATTTACTTCCAGCTTTGAACTGGAGGTAACTCTTACCACATTCTGCCCATTTGCGGTGCTATTACTGTGGCGCTATTAGCACCGACGGTAATATCGCTAATACTGGCCCATAGAGTCCTATAGACTCTTGAAGAAATGGGGAGTAACAGCATTGCCGCAACTTGGTATCTGGCGCTAATAGCACCGGACCGGGTTGAGGTAACGCTATATGTGTTGGCAGTATCCTGGCAGATTTACCTCAATTATACCGCCAAACTTCTGATGAGGCCCTTAATTTTTTATTGAAACTCCTTAGGAAATACTATAGAGTTAATGTACTAACAATTTTCACAGGCACTTTTAATGCCAATTTAAGCAATGGTCTACCAGAGAATTGAATCATGATTAGCGGGATTAAATCCCCACATATGACTGATTTTAGAATGGACGATCAAGTATTATGTCTTTATGCATTTTGTATGCCCTATGGTTTATGATCCTTGAACGGTATATATCAGGTAATTTGAACTTTTCTGTTTCTAGAAGGAACTCAACAATGGATTATATGTTCGTTTCGTTAAACTATTGGAAAACAATTACATCATTTGAGATTTTGCCACGATCTGACAGTGATCACTCAGCCCTCTCTGTGTTTCTGGATATGGTCGAAGAGAACAAGAGAGAATCTACCATGAACAGAGCAAAGACAGAAGCTACCTGCTCTAATGGCAGAGCAATTAGGTGGGAACTATTAGATACAGATGTATTCTGCAGACACTAATTAATAAACATGTTAAGGACTTTGGTACCTGTCTTGATCTCAATGCCAACCCAGACAAGCGATTTTGTATTTTAGAGGGCATACAAAATGTGTTAATGTGCAAAAATAGACCTGTGGAGAGACAGCTTCATTGGGGTAGTTTGATGAAGGATGTAGAGGTGTCAGATATGCACTTCTAGCTATCATCATGATGTGCAGCTCCTTATGATGCTGGGGACTGGGGGTTTCACAACTCAGCCCCTCTCCAAACTCCCACAAATCTGCTGCATCACTGCTAGGTCTGTCGTTCTCTTCCCTGACTTATGCGCCCCACTGTGATTTGGGTCGGAAAAATCCTTCTGATCTTTTGGCGGCCCCGCCCATCCTGCTTTTAAGTATTTAGTTCAATAAGAAAGCAGCTGTAACTCAGCGTTTGCTCTCCCACATTTTGGCGCTTCTTTATTGTAATAAGATTCCCTGGATAAAGCACGTTATTGGTGATCTTGCTAAAATATCTGAATTAACCACCGAAGATGATCTCAAAAGTGTAGAGAAGAAAATGTCTAAGAATGTAGCAGTAGCTTGGGCAAGTTGGTTTGTATCCCAAGGGTTTCTTACCCACACCCTACTGCCTTCTAACACAGCTCTAGGCGCCATTTTGGTCCCTAATTCGATGAACAGTAATTGCTATACTCTGAATTCTTCCGATCTTCCCACCGAATAACTGGGCAAATATTCAACTGTCTACTTCTTAACTCAGTAGTTGGTAATTGGATGAGTAAATGTGGTATTTTTTTCCCGCTCTTTCTGGATGGCTTCAGTTGATCATGAAGTGCAGTTGTTGTTCTTTTGACCAATTTATTCTGTTATTAGGAAAAAAAGATAATTTATTTATTCAAAGAGAAAAGTTTTAATAGATCAGCCTAATCTATTGTTGCAAGGGACGCGTTTCCAAAATGCCTTATTCAGGTGTTTACTTAGCCCCACCCACTAATGTACAGGGTATGAAACAAGTATGTTAGCTAAATAGTCAATAAACCTCTTCAAAGTGGTTTACTCAATGCTCAGTGAATACATGAACTGCTTGTAGAATAGACATGCTTATCACTGCTTGGGATATGCCTTCCAAACATTCCAACTGCTTCAAACATATTATGTAAACAGTTCTCTTTGTCTAGGGAACACACACATAGAAGCCAGCTTTAAACCTTTGATTCATTTGATGGACTGATTTCTGTTTTTTAACCTCTCGTTTTCCCTATGCTGTCTTTAGTCTTTTCCTTATATCTTGGTAATAGTTTGTTTTTAATGTATGGAGTAATATGGGCCTTGTGACCGGATATGAACTTAATAAAGTGAAATGAGTTGAAAGTAAATATAAGCTGTAGAGGAAAAATGTAAATTACCTGGACAGTCTTAACTTCAAGGTGGGCCCCTCCCACGCACTAAACTCACTTACCAAAATGGTGTCCGGAGTGCGTAAGCCAGAAGGCCTGTATGAAGTATCAGAGTAATAACGCTGCAGGTGCTCCCCATCTAAAGTTCAGTAATGCTCTGAAAGCGGCAGCTTTTCAGAGGCCCCAAACATCATACATACCCTGCACAGTGTTATAGCATGCCTTTAGAAAGCTTGAGCAATGATGCGGCCAGACATTTACCTGCGTGTGGGACATTGTGTGTCCAGCCATGGCTAGTAAAATGGTCTTGGCTGTAATAAAGGATAACTCTCGAGTTAGGAGCTTTTAAAAAACAAAGGACCCCGCCCAATGCGTGCTGCCGTCGCCTCTGCGTGCATTGCGCACTCCCGTCTCGCGAGTTCCTCTTCTTATGTATATTTATACCTCGTTGCTGAATCTGCAGAGTATTCGGGAGTCAGGATGCTGAGAGTAACGGCTGCAGCTCTTCTGGCAGCTCGTGAGTATGGCGACCGGTTACAGCCTCCGTAGGGAAGAGGCAATTCTCCCTTTCTAGCATTTGGGCGTTTGCGAGCTGTCAGGTGGAAGGAAACACGTTGATTCTGAAGAGCCTCTAAAATGGTGTGCCCTTGACCTAGGTAGTTGGGAAGGACTGGATCTAGTCCACTGTCCAAAGAAGACAAGGCTATCTCATTAAGCCAAATTGAGGGAAATTGAGCCCACAGAGACATCATGCTGAAAGCGCATTGCCAAACCTGCTTCCCTTATTCCACTGAGAGTGCATTTTGAAATCTCAATATTGATTTCATGTGTTTTTCTTTCTTTAAAGAAGTGTAAATATTATTAGGGTCAGTACCTACAGTGTGGAGATTGTGTGCTAATCGGGACATTCACCCAGCTCACGACACTGCCATCCATATGCATCGATGCAGTCTGGCCCCTTGCTGCCATCCTAAACATTCCAACTGCCATCCTAAACATTCCAAGACAATACAAAAAAACCTGCGCTGGGAACTGGTACACTTTGTTTACTTTGGAGTCCATTTTTCCATTTTTAAAAATTGACCATCAACACGCTGTATTCCACTTCACAAGCAGTTCCTTGATTAGTCATTCACCTCTTCCTGGTCCTCGTCCTTAAGCTCTTTCCCTACTTTGCTTTATCTCAACCATTCGTCTTTTATTTGTGCCCCCGCCCCATTCATATCTTTGTTGACTTTGTGTCCCTGCTTATCTTCAGTTTCGGTATCTTTGCATTTTCTTGAAATCTTTTCACTGCTTTGCCATTTCTTATGTTATGTTTTGTTATTTTATTGAGACTTATACCGCGCACCGCTGCCGTTTTCATGGTCTCCAGGTGCACAGGTATATCTGAAAAGGAAGGAGTGCTTGGGAGGGTTTATTGGGATGGAGAGGGAGAGTGCAAGAGGACTTTGATTTGCTTTTGGCAGCTTCAGTTCGAAAAAAACAGTCACTGTGTGTTGGGCTTGATTTTAGTTGCCATGGGTTTCGTGCTTTTTTGGTGTGTGTGTGTGTATGAAATTGGTTGCATGTCTGTGGTGTAGTTTTCTGGGGAGGATTTAGCATTTTGGGTTGAGTCGGGTCTTGTAGAATGTGCGCAGTTTGTTGTATGATTTAGAGTTCGTGCTGTGGTAGAGGTAGGCACGTGTTTTATTTGGTGGTTGAAGGCAGGGAACTCATTACACCAAAATGCCAGGGGTAGCGGAAGTGACATCACACGACTCTTGACCTCCGATGACATCACAGGAAGTGATGTCATTTGACCCCAACCTGAAGTGACATCACAGGAAGTGATGACACCCAACCTTTCACCCCTTGACAAAACAGGAAGTGGCATCACATAGCAGTGTTCCTAAGTACACTACAATAAATATGGTTACAATATCACTGTAATGTGATATACATTTCATACAAGAATGAATCACCATATGTATCGTTTATATCAGTGTATCTAGGCCCATATTACCAAATGACTGTGAATGGAAGCATCGTCCAAGGTCAAATGATAATGATGTGTTATTATAAAGCACTTACGCTCAAGCGCTTTATATAGAACAAATATACACACATTATCACCCATTCTGTGTTGGTCCTCATTTATACACCTCAGAAGGATGAAAGGATGAGTTGGCCTTGCCAGGATTCGAACCTGCAAGCTGCAGATCACACACACATCGCAGCAGCAATTGTTCAAAAGACTGAACTAACTTACCAGCTACTGCTATCTTACCGGCTATAGCAACATGAGAAATTACATGTCTGAATGTTCTCAAAGTCAGAAAGCAAATTACAATGTGTAGTGGTAGCGGATACCAATAAACAGGTAACTGAGATTTAACAGCAGGGCAGTTCATCTGCAGGTCTGGTGCAAAGTTGGCCACATGTCCAGCCTGCGGGGATCTACATTTTTGGCTTCAGAGGCTGGCAAAATACATGCCATTGCAAGGGTTCTTAACTGTATTAAAGAATTTAGAGTAGCGCAGGGAAAGCAGCGCACTGACACGGCATCCTGTACTCTGGGCACTCGTTACCTCCTACATGCAAACAAAAATCCTGAACAGCATGCCATGGAGATAGGAAAGATAGACACATTAAAACAAAGCATTAATTGTGGCACAATGAAATCAAGGGCCACCCACTTGATGTGCTATGGTCAAACATTTCTACACTGTACACAAGCTTTTAGGCACAAGGATTTTGTCAAGTGATGAGGACACCAAGATGGAATGTCTTGTGATGATTGTAAAAGAGACAACAACAGAAAAAAACATGCTACAACTGCAACTTGCAAAAAGCAAAATAAATGTACTTTTTGTCTACATTGTGAATTTGAGTTCTTGAAGAACAGACTAAATTAGTCACTCAACCCCTGAAGTGTGCCTAAAATAAACCTTTAATGAGTCTAGCAATTAATGTATACAATTCCAGAAAGACTAACTATTCTTTCTTATTTAGGGGTCACTGCTCAAATGGTTATGCTTGTGGAACCCCAAGTTTTTTTTAAGAGGCCTGAACATGAAAGCCAGCCACTCCAGAAATACAGCCACATGGCGCTGGCCACAGACCAGGAGGGACATTTAATTTTCTTTAAAATAAAAGCCCTTTAAAGAAATCATTTTTAGGGGTAGCAAGAGAGAGCATGGGTAGCAATGGCATCCCTAGTTGAAGGTGAATTTGTAATAGAATGGAAAGTTTTAGTAGGGCTAGTGGTGGGAGTGGTCTATACATTCTTGTGAGTTACTTTTGTATGGCTGGGCTCCAATCCTTATTTGGTGATTAACGTTAATATTCTTTCTTTCATTGGTGCAGCTCAGATTTGGTTAATTCAGTTTTGGTTGTTTCTGGTTTGTGGTGTCTCTCCTTGTGCAGCGGTTGAATGTTTCTCTGCAATATTACTTATTGTTTTACTTGATGATTTAAAGAGCTAGGTTTTTATTAGTTTTCTGAATTTCAGGTGCTCTTCCGTTGTTCGTATTTCCTTGGGGAGTGAGCTCCAAAGTTTTGCTGAGATGCAGTAGAATGCTTCTCCACCAAATTTCAGCTTTGAGTATTGCTTTGGTTTGATGTGAATGCCATTGCTGGATCTCAGGGTTTGTTTCAGTCTGTAAATGGAGATTTCTTCCTGTATGAATTTTGCTCCTTGGCTGTGGATTGCTCTGTGGGTTATGCAAAGCGGTCTGAAAAAAAATCTTTTTTTTGACTGATATCCAATGTAGGATTGACAGTGCTGGTGTGATGTGTTCCCTCTTAGAGAGTGTGAGGCGTAGTCTTGCTGGCGCGCTCCGTATTTGCTGTAGTTGTTTTGTGAGGTAATCTGGCATTCCCAGGTAGATGTTGTTGGCATACCCTATTATTGGCATGACAAGGGGGATGACGGTGAATGTTCTCTATGGGAAGGTGAGGAAAGGTAGCATCCTCTTCATTGTGCATAAGTCGAAGAAGCACTTCTTTTCTGCTGGATTGACCTGCGGTTCAAGTGTTAAGCTGAAAATGTTAATTACTTTGGAAGGCCCCGGTCAATTTCCCATTTCACTAGGCAATGGAATGTGATTTTGGTTTGACCGGTTGTTGGGTGTGATCCTGATTTCTGTTTCGTCAGGATTGAGTTTAAGGCTGTTGGTGCTCATCCATTTGTTTATTTCTGTCAATTGATAAAGGTTTGGTCTGGTTCTCGAGTAGTGGTGATTTTATAAATGATGTGTGTGTCATCTGTGTAGTTGTAGGTGATGAGTGGGGTCATGTAGATGTTGAAAAGTAGTGGTGAGAGGGATGACCCTTGTGGGACTCCATAGGTTGGTGTGCATGGTGCTGAGTTGAAGGGAGTTGGTCAGGTTGTTTCTGTTCTGTCTGTTAGAAAGAACTTTGACCACAGTAAAGCTGTGTTGCTGATTCCTATTTCTCAGAGTCTTTTGATGAGGGTTTTGTGGTGGATTCTGTCAAAGGCTGCTCATTGGTCTAGTAGTGTTAGCGCTGAGGTGATGTTGAAACACTTGCTTTGTGTAGAGGCGCTTTACAAATAAACAATACCACTACCAATGCTGGAGTTGGTGTTGGTTTTTAGGTCGTACCAGATGGATAGTAGGGATGTTTCTGTTCCTGTCATGGGTCTGAAACTAACTTGTGCTTGGTCTAGTATCCAATTGCTTTCAACATGTTCCAGGATTTGTTTGTATACATAGCTTTCTAGGAGCGTTGCTGGGAATGGGATGTTTGAGGTCGGTAGTTGCTTAGGTCTTCTGTGTTTCCCAAGGGGCCTTTGACGAGTAGTTTAATGCATGCTGCTTTGAAACTTTGCAGTACTTCTCTTGCTGCCAATGAATGGTAAAACAAGTTTTTGAAGTATTCTGCAGGTGTTATTTTGGGTGAGGATAGTATTGTAGATATCTGCTGGGCAAGGGTCTGCTGGTGAGGCTGCGTTGTTGCTTTGATTCACTAGGTTGGCAAATTTTTCTGTCGAAATTGTTGAGAAGTAGTTTAGTCTTGTGGTTAGTTTCAGAGTTGGGTGGTTGGTGGTGTTGCTGGTGTTCTTGGACAAACACTTGATGAGATGCTGTTTTAGAAATGGTTCTCAAGGTCATCACACAGTTTCTGGGAGGGAGTGGGTGCGTTGTTGCAGGCTGTCGGGTTTCTTATCTCGTTGATGATGCTGAGCATCTCTTTTGGGGTGTTGCTTGCTTTCGTGATGTGTTCGGTGGAGCATAGTTTTTTTGCTTCGAGGAGTCTTTGTATAGTCTTTGTATCTGTCTTTGGTATGTGATTTTCTTCTGCTGGTCGTAAGTTTTCCTCCAGACTTGTTCCATTTCCCTGTTTGTTTTCTTCAAGGCTCTGAGGTGAGGTGTGGACCATCTCGCTGTTGTTTTGTTTTGCGAGGGCTTAAACGTTTTTCCAGGTATGATATCATCTAGTGTTTTCATAATCCATTTTTGGATTGTCTCAGTTCTTTCTCTATGAGGATTGACGCTAGGACGGTACTTCCACACACTTCGTTTCTCCTCTCTGCTTGGTGCTGCTGTTGCAGGTCTCGTGACGCCCACCAGCACTAATCCATCCACTTATTGTTGGTCTCTTATTTTGCCTTCTCTCCCCCTCGCTCCCTTCAATCTGCATAATATCTTTTTCTACTGGCAGTTCCCATACTCATTTTGCTCAGTCCTATTTCTGCTCTTCTCCCTCTTGCCACCTACACTTTGGAATGCTCTCCCTTATTAATTTCGCCCCTAGGCAAAGAGAAATGCTTGCTTAACATTTCTCACACATTTATCAAGCAGTTGGATTGTTTAAAAAGCAGTTTCAAGCAGTGCTAATCATCTCTCGTCCCCAAGCAGTTATTGTATTCCCTAAGAAATGAGGAAACCACTTTAAGAAAATGTTCACTTACTATGTATTCAGCTAATTTACACGTTTGGACCCCATTCATGCCTGGGAGGGTTTAGCAGACGCTTAACTGAAGTACAGCATTTTTGGAACAGGTTGCTTGCTTAGTCAAAGCTCAGGAGATGCCTTTGATTTTTGCTTGGGGTTCTTCTGCTCTTGCTTCTTTGAATGCTCATCCTCTATCTACTCCTCTTTGTTAAGGATGCAGCATGATGCTGATTGCCCATTTTTCCTCATGTATATTTGTTACCATACTTGTGTAATTCTGTACAATGCTTTGCTGCATGCACTATACATAACATTAAATAAATCAATTAATGGGCATCATTTGGTCCCTACAGTTTGCTTCCTCTGCCAGTTGTCCGGTGCTGTCCACGGTAAGTGGTCTTTTCTGATATAACACGTTCATTGCTTAGACTTGAAATTCAGCAGCAGTGGTAGTCTCAAGGATAGTTTTGATTTTCTTACCAAGTCTTTGAATTCTTTCAAAGTTGACTCCTTCATTTGCACTATAAAGCTGTGCCACTCATGAGTGCAACACTGTTGGCTGGTGGGGTGAAAATAGCTTTGCTGTATTGTCAAACTTAATCAGTCATATTAGTCATACATAATCACTACGCTCCTCTGGCACCAACTCCTTGTGTGTAAAGCGTTTTCCTAAACAGAAGGCAGGAGGCCGTTCACTCTCTTCAACTGGCTCCTTACCTTGGAAAAGTCTCCCCCCGCCCCTGCGCCTTGAGCAGGATCTTCTCAAATTCCAGAAGCTCATCAAGATCTTCCTCTTTCCTATGCCCCCGCCCCTCCTCTGCTAATCCTACAGTTAGTGAATTGGTTTCCTGGGCCTTATGCATCCTCAAGGCCCTGACCTTCCACACCAATTCTGTCTAGCTCCTGTCTATCCACAGCACTTGCATCTGCATACCCTCCACTCTTGTGGTTCGCACTTGCGGTATGCAGTAACAAAATTGCAGCAAAAATGTCACCTTTACAAAAAATCGCTGCAGATTGCTGTGGTTTGACCCGGTAAAGGTGTACCCCATTATACCATTTAAGGGGAGCGGGAGTTGTGGGGGTGTCCACCATGTTTGAGAGGGCGAAACCCACAGTTCTTCCCATCTAGAATTCCTTAGTTTGCTCATCCCTTCTGGATACAGCGGTGGGCCAGCAGTTGATCTAAACCACTGGCAGTCTCACACCGCGACTTGTTCAATGCGTTCAACCTGTCAAGCTAGTCAACGCAAGCAGAGAAAAGTGACTTCATAGTTTCTTTGTGCATCTTTTGCGATAGAACTTTGAAACCAAGCTAAGGCCCAAAAAGCAACATAAAGAAGCATTGTTTTCAAATAGCCTTGCCAGGAGATCTTATTTATGGTACAAAACATGCGTAATTACGATTTATTGGTTAAAAAGCTTTGCTCATTTTTCTATAGAATAATCCAAGGGGCTAATGCTTTGAAGGCAAGCGTTTGGCTGATTCTGTTCACCCCCGACTCCATATATAGAATAATAGCTTTGCCAAAGGGATGCATTTGACTTAATCTTCAATATTGAACAGAGTCACTTTTCCTATAAAAGGATTACCACTCAGAGTTCTCGCCTCATTCGGAAAATCTGACTCCTCCTAAGTATTCACACACCAAATATTTTACAAATACACATACATGATACTAATTCGTTTTTCTACTATGAATTGTAAATTCGATGTTGCATCCGCCATGAATTAGCCTGAACCATACAAATCCCTGCCAGCCTTCATTCACATGCAGACATTTTTAGACATGTGGTGAGTAGTCTGCCCAACATGACTCTATGACACATCCATTACTACCCCCCTTCTTACTTATCAAATGTTTTATTCTGTTATGAATACATTTAAGGTTATTTTAGCAGTGTTTAATACCTTTTGACAAACATCTCAAAATGTTTCATTAAAACTCCTCTTCACTTCTGACTGTGCCTTCCTCAGGACTCTAACCAATTTTAGAACGTGGGATATACATATGTCATTATTCCTTTCAGTGTTATATCTTTGATTATTTATATCACAGATTAAACCAAATGGGCCTAAGCCCTAACTTTACTACACAGTATTTACGTGTTTCTGTTGTTTGCATCTATAAATTCATAGTTTATGGTATATGGAAGCAGTTATGTTCTTTTACAATTTACACTTTCTTGAAAGATAAAGCATCCTCATCTGATGTCATAACAATGTCTCCAGTTACAATGGAATTCAGCAATAATTAAGTTAAGCAGAGAACACACTGATGAGGTGTGCCTAATATAGGCATGCCCTGCAGTATGTAGCCCTCATGTGTCATAGCCCCAATTTCCCATGTAAACCTCTGATAACGGTGAGCCACTAGGCGTATTGGACCCCATTCTCTGCTAAAGTTCACCAAATAATGCTATTCTCATGGATTCGACAGGCCAAATTCTCTGCAGCACTATAGGCTGTCACCACTATTTGCAAGGAAAATACAGAGGTCTAGATATTCCTACAGCTGTATAACAGTACTGGACCTATCCATCAATTGTTATCTTGTTCAGAGCAGGCATGAAGGACGAAGCATGTATTCTTGAGTATTTGTCATTATTTATGTCACAGAAACGAATTCACATTTCACCTTTGACTTCAGACCACGTCCCCACTATCTATTAGTGACCACTCATTTATTGTCTCATTTATTTTCCAGAAGAAGTTTCCACTGCCCTTTAAATCTGCCAGTGGTTATTCCATACCTCTAAAATGTTTATTTCAGATACAAAATATCCTTGGACACATTGCAATTAATAAGGAAACAGTTAACAGGTCAAATACAGAGTCCAGCATTTTATCATGTTCCATTAAAATGGCATACTACTTTATAAAGTTGTGCTGATGAAGTAATCATGCTCGGGGTGAATCCTCTTCCGCCAAGGCTGCCAGATGCAGTGGATCACAGCATGCGCTATCACCGAAGGAGTAGTTTCCTCACAAAAAGCAAGTCAGGCCTAACCATCCTCGTTCTGCTCAATTAGAGCAGGGGTTTACGCCAAATCAAGTGTATTGGTGCACAGCAATATCATGAAATGTCTATTAGCACCCAGTATGCGGTTAGCAGCCAATGCACTCACTCAAATCATATCTTAAATACAGCAATAATGCCCTGCCTTCTGAGTGAGCTCCCAGGTATTACCCAAATTGACCTTTTACAATTGATCTTTTGCACAATTGACCTAATTGTAATGGCCTAATTGACCTTCTGCACAATTGACCTTTATATTATTTTAGTAATTTTATATATGTATTGGGTTAGTTTTGGATTATAAATAATATAAGGGATTGGGTGGGGGTTGCAGGGGGTTTTGGGTTGGGTGTGGGGTTGCGGGGGGTTTCCCCCCGCATATATATCGTAATGGACCTTCTAAATGAAGTCAATTCTCCCAAGGTCAATTCTCCCGAGGTCCATTGTGAAAAGGTCAATTAGTATACAACCAGCTCCCACACTCCTGCAATGCTAATCTATCCAAGAGGAAACATCGCTTACCTTCCACCTTTTCACCTCTGCCTCTCTGTCTCCCACAGGCCTCCAGGAACATGGAAAAGGGACTCATTGGTGAGCTTGCTTTCTTATGTCCCTGGTGGCCATCTTGATTATAGTATTCTTTCATTTTTGTGGAGAAAGAGTTTGTGCGTCTTTTATTCACAAGAATTAAGTCACCACTAGCACTTCCGAAGTGATGACAGGGTGCCCTGTACTCGGGGCTCTTTCATTTGACCATATTCGGACCAAGAATTGCAATGATTTTCGCTTTGTGATAGTATCTATTGATCATACATACTCAGAGCTCAATCGAACCAGCACAGTGGTGGTCTTTTTGCTCATAGATAATAGGATTTATAAATAGGTGTTTTCCACCGGAAGTGTTTGTTATAATTGGTGAAGCACCACCCACCTGACATGAAGCAATAACTTAAGTTGTAGCCCTTTCAAAGCCAGCTGGAATGAATGATCCTCAAATTAAGCGTGGAATTTCGTTAAGTCTGTTTTATTGTGCAGAATAGGGAATGCATTTCCTCCACATGTGATGTTCTCCCCAAATTATCTGCAAAGCTGACTCCAAGTTAGTCAAAAGAAGCAACATGCCTCAAGTCCTGTCCCTCACTTGCACATTTTGCCTCGAGGGATTAATGTTTCCCTTCAATCTTTAGTTTGGCTTTGTTAACATTGATTCATTGTTTTTCAAGTTCATGCAATCCTTGAGTTTCTCAAGTAATAAAACCAAGGTCCTTCCTCTCGGGGTAAAATGAAATTGTTGCAGCTCCATAGACCTAAACACAGTGCCATGCTCCTGCCCAAAAGGCATCATGCCAAGGTGCATGGCGACACACTTGGCACAGTGGATGTGTCTGATAGTTATTTTGCAAACTTTCATTCTTGATGCAAGAATAGGAACAGACTCAACCACGCAGCCACACGCTGATATTGTTTCCCCAATTATGTTCTTTTCTGTCAGTATAATGAATGGATACCCGTCAGGTGCCAGAAGTAGTCTGTGTCCCCCCTCCCATCATCACATCCCTTCATTTGGTAGGTGACTCAGGGCGTCCATTGTTGCCTTTGCAGACAATACCTTTTCAAGACCCCCCTAGCTAACACAAACATTGTTACAATGGGGCACTTCTCAGGATAATTAAACTATTGAGAAGACATTTGGCCAATTTACAACACGATTCAGGTGCCTGCATATACTAGAGGATGTCCATATGTACAATCCTGAAAAGGTGGCTTCCCAGTTGGGCCCGTCCTTTGGCTACCAACAGTGCTTTGTACAGTAGGGAGCGAACGGGTCCTGAGATGAAGGTGCAGGGTTGATTGTAGTTGTGGCAATGGTAAATGTGCAGCACCAGCAACTGGCAATGCTGTTGATATTGGAAGTGCGAGTGGTGCAGTGGGGTATTAGCATATGTGGTAATGGTCATTTCCGAATGCAAGAAGCATATTTTGGATTAATCACAGTTGCCAATTTACCATTATCAATCATGCAATGGTAAAGCTCTTATCATGAAGAGACACTCAGATTATAGCATGCAGTAACTGTAAATACTGAATGTGGCAATAGGTTTTGAAAAACACCAAAGATCGTGACGAGGGCCCTAAACAACAATGAAGCATGAACTAAGACATTGCTCCAGCAACCTTGAGCCTCACATAGAATCCCCTCTGTTGCACCAATAACATTATTTTTGTCTGACCATCTTTGCAGCCTATTCAGTGACATTTTTTAAAATGATTCCAGTCTCGCCTAAAACTGTAATGGGGAAAGGCGAAAGAACCAAAGCTCTGCATCAGTATTGGTATCAGCTCCAGGGACATGCATACAGGAACTGCAAGCCAGAATCTCCAATCGCGCTTCTTTGTCCTTTAACCATACAGCTGCACATCGTTTTTCCCAGGTATTCTCTGCCAATATGTGTTCCCCATTTAGATTTCTATAACTCTTATGAGCCCAAGAAATTGAAATGCTTTGTAAGGAAATTGTTCCTTTAGGTACTGTCAGGAGGCAAGATTTTGCCTCCGGCCAGTCCTTGTTGATATAGATTAAATTGCTGGCATTGCTTCTTAATATTAATCCTAGACGAGCTGTTTGGTTAAAGATGGGGTGCTCGTCAGAAGTCACTAGGCACCAAGTGACTTTGTTATAACTAATGCATCTGATTGGAACAATCTTCTCGTGCTGATGGTGTGCCTGTGAAAAATTTGCAAACATAAAGTGCTGTAAAACATTTTAAAGTTGCCTCAATTCTTTTGTTGACCGTCTGTTTATTGGAACCTGTTCTATGCAATCAAATCGGATTGGTGTTCGCGCCTATCCTGAAAAATAAATGTTGTTGATAATAATACGGATGATGCCACTATTAACACATCAGTTCAGTATCTGAATGTGTCAGACTTGCATTGCTTTAATTACTCCAAAAATAAAATACAATACATGAAGTTCAAATATTTGTGTTATAAATAGAATCAAGTCAAGCAGCAATTTATATCACAATATTTATTAAATAACATTTCTTAAATAACAATTCTTAGAAATAAATTCTTGTTCCAATGTTTAAACTTAATATCTCTGAATGAGTACATTATTCTAAATGAGGTTACATCTTAATAATAAGCATGTTAGGATCACCAAGTATTGACAACAACTGATATAAATGTGAACTCATAATGTAATATTGTTAATGTAATCAAGTACAATTACTAGAAACCTCAATTAAATGATTTCCAAACTCTGAAAACTATGCATAGTCAGTGTGTTCAGAGTAAACAAAGAATGCTAGATCAAAATCATAGAAAACAATGAAGATTGCACTCATGCCCCATGGAATGATGGCATCTAGCCTGTCTATCCAGAAGGCCTTTCTCTAATTCATCATTTGTTTTAAATTACCTTTCTGAGATGGTAGTTGTATGACTTCCAGTATTTGTAATCTCATTTGATTAATTTGAAGTCCTCTTTCATTAAAGTCTGGCCATAATCGACTTCAAATTTCTCTTTCTGATGTGAAAGCAGTGTGTATTCACTTTTGCCATTTTGCCAGTTTTTCCTACATAGCAGATTCTGTATAGGTAAATAATGGTAGATGTATCAAGGTGCCAATGTTTTTAGAATAATTTTCTCTCCAGTTTGACGATGAAATATAAATTGCTACCCGTGACTATGTAATTACAAGTACTACAATTGCTGTACTTAACATGCTTTGTGAGTTTGTGTGGTGTTGTTTGGATTAAGTTAGTACATCTTGAAAATTGTTGCTGCAACTGTATGCTGTGGTCAGTCGAATAGCAAGTAAAGAGCATAGTTTTGTGTCATGCGCACATCTGAACCATTTGTTACAAAAGATGTGTTAAACATGTAAACTCTGAACAGAATATTAAAACCCATTCATTACATTTGGTGGTGTCTGCATTTTGTGGTGCACAGGTAATTAGGTTCTAGTTCTCGCACGTACTTTGGATGTAGCTAACATGATCTCTATAGTTGAATATCCTCATTGGAAAAATATGTTTTGCATTTTATTCTCATTGATTGACTTTCTGAATGATGGCTAATGACATGTTTAACCCCTGACAGTTGAATGGGAGAAAACTCAGACAGCTTGGTATTATCTCCCTCCGCCTGCGAAAAGTGAAGCCCTGCCTCCCTCCGGATAGCTTTAAATCCACAGTTCAAGCACTGGTCCTATCCCACCTGCATGGGGGCAATGCACTCCTCAAAGACCTCCCGTCATCCTTACGTGTGCCTCTGAGAAGTGTCCTACACATGGCCACATGCCTCCTCAAGGGTCTACGCAGATACAACCACAACACCTGGCCCTCATCAACCTTCACTGACTCCCACTACACGCACAGATCACCTTTAAATCCTGCTGCATCATCTATAAGACAGTTGCCCTCAAGTCACACAGCTACCTCGCAGAGAAGTTCTGCATCTACGGTGGACAGAGCAGCACCAGAAGCCAGGACATGTACAGACTTGAAATCCGCCGCTGCAAAAAGGAAAGGACAAGAAAACAAGCCTTCTCTGCCTACGTCCCAAGCCTATAAAACCTCCTTCCCATTGGCATCAGACTCGTCCCCACCCACTTACAATTCAGAAAAGAACTCACCTCTTCAAGGAGTCTCTCCTCCTCAACACCTAGGCCATCATGTCACCCCTCATGCCACCTGACTTGATAGACGCTGCCCACCCCTCTCCTCCCTGCCACCCAGTACAGCTATACCCCTCCTCTGTCCCCCTCTGTATCCTACCACCCGTTGTATATCTGTTCTGTTGTTACTACTGAAAAGTGCTCCGTTATGCATCTGTGATGTTGTACAACTCTGTAAAGCGCTCTCTTAAGTATCTGTACTGGTGTATGCCTCTGTAAAATGCTCTGTTGCTTCTCGAAGCTAGGTCTGTGCTGAATAAATATAATAATAATAATAATAATAATAATAATATTAATAATAATATAGAAGACCTTTTACAGTTCCATCTGGATAAAAATCATTCTGCCTGGGGGCAACCAGACGTGGACTCCCTGCTCACTGTGCTCAGAGAGGTGCAGCTTCACCTCACTGATGAGGCCCAACAAGGCTGAAACACGTGTATGGGGTTGCTGTTGGTACTCTTGTTCAGAGAGGAATTGCCATAGCATTTCGGTGCTGGACTGCCCATGTGGGTGGGACAAATACTGATATGCAAATGGGTATTTCCCATCTGTGAAAGGTATAGTGAGCAAGAAGCGTGTGCTGCAAACTCTCATCTCAGAACAGGTTATCATGCCTTGTTCTTTCTGGAGAGGAGCGCCTGCTACCTTTTTTTTGAAATATTTGCAAGGAACCTGGGGTTGGTCACCCTAAGTTACCTGGGGGCAACCAGACGTGGACTCCCTGCTCACTGTGCTCAGAGAGGTGCAGCTTCACCTCACTGATGAGGCCCAACAAGGCTGAAACACGTGTATGGGGTTGCTGTTGGTACTCTTGTTCAGAGAGGAATTGCCATAGCATTTCGGTGCTGGACTTCCCATGTGGGCGGGACAAAGACTGATATCGAAATGGATATTTCCCATCTGTGAAAGGTACAGTGAGCAAAAAGCGTGTGCTGCAAACTCTCATCTCAGAACAGGTTATCATGCCTTGTTCTTTCTGGAGAGGAGCGCCTGCTACCTTTTTAAAAAAAAATCATTCTATGTAGTAAATTATTCTTGCCACAGCCCTTCCTAAATAGGTTGGCAACACACATTTTGATGAAAGATCTGTTTGTCAAAATACGAGAATTGCACAAACCATGGAAAATGTAATGTGTTCACCTAAAGTGTGCAAGAATCAGAATAATTCTTCTGACTCTTCAATTGCAACCTTCCCAAACACCTAAAATATTTTCAACTCACAAAAATCATTTGGTTGTTTGGATGGACCAATATGGAGGAGCCAATATGTTTTCTTGTTCGAATTTGTAAATAAAACAATTTGCATAAAATGGTGTCATGAAAGCATCCAATGATGTTCCAGATATTTGAATATAAAACTACGTTTAATGATAAAAAATAATTATTCAGAAGAATAAATTGCTTCCAACTAGATCAGGATAAATTATTTTTCAGATCCAACTGATTGTGTTTCCCGTAATCACCATTTTACTGCTTCTAGACTTTATTTTTGTGGAATGGAAGTATACAGAGTGTTAACCTCAGCTGTAAATAATACATAGTTTAGTGTAATGGAAATCATGGTCAGTGTTTGCAACAAATTGGCCATTTCTTTTATGTAAATCGTAGCATTTTGAATTAGTTGTGATAGAAAAAGTAAATGGGCCTCATCACGACCATGCAGGTATCCTGGTGGTTAACCCCCAGGATACCGGTAAATGCTATTACCGTTTCCGGCACTCGGTCCGGCGGATTACGAGTGATGGTGTAATCCCATTCATGGAGTCTCGTAGGACTCCATGGGGGGTTTGCCGCCATTACCGGCACCAGCAATACCAGTACTAGTAATGACAGTGTTTTTTGCCGGTAAGGTGTCTTTTTGCTGGAGGTAACGCAGGTGTTTTTTTGTAACACTCTGTAACAGTCTCAGGAGAAAACATAGAAATAATGTAGTGTGTAAGTATCACCCACTTGTTATTACTGTTACATCTGATATCAAATATCATAACTTAGCTTTGAGCACCAAGTGTGTGTTTATTCATTTTACGGCGTCCATCTAGATATTATGGGAGCGATATTAGTGCAAAATATTTATGAAAAAATATATTGAAATCATTATTTCACAATCATCATATGACAGAGTACAGCCCACACGTAGTGTAGTAAGTGGGATCTCATTGTTCTAACAGCTTGTGATGCATATTGAATCACGGCTGTAAGTCTCTTCACTCTAGCCCTCTTAGATAGGCGGTGCAACACCCGACCTCGAAGGTGAGCTTGTTAGGGATAGGGACAGGGTGTTCTTCCAGCAGGGATAGTCTGTATGTGCGCGTGAATGTACAGTAATAACAAGCTGGTGATACTTACACACTACGTTATTTCTATGTTTTCTCCAGAGACCGTTACAGAGTGTTACAAGGTTGCATTTTAACAGTAGGAATGCAAGGTAGACCAATCGGTCATTAGTCATACCCTAAGTGTTACGGTAACACATGTGTGCCACCAGCAAACCTGCAGTCGGCCTTTCTGGTAGAGTGGTGGTATAAATTTATACCAACACTGTAATACCAGGCGACTTATAATGAGGCCGAATGTATGGTTGCAGTACCTGCAATACACCATGTATGTCTGCTACCAAAAGATGACTTGGTGTATTTTTATGAACTTTAAGGACAACGTAAATGGACCACACATAAAATCCATAATATCATTATCATCTACATATATTTTCCCACTATGTATCAAAAAAAGATTAAGAACCTATACATTCCTCGATTATGATGAAATACTAAACGTCTATCTTTCCAGTATACAACAATTCGATCCTAAAACACTAAAATGTTTATTTCTTTGTGATAACCCAAAAACCATCAATTCATCTTATTAGTCTGGCCAAATACTTCATTTAAAATTTGTATCAAGCCAAACGTAATAGAAAAGTTTTCTCCCCCTAAAAATAAGGGCTACCATTTCTCTGCATCATAAAATTCTCTGGGTTCAAGAAACTTCCCAATGTATCTAGTTCTTAACACGGTCAAGCATGTTCAAAATAACGTGATATGTTTTAAAGTTTACGTCACCCTCTCAGCAACACAAGATCTACATCTAGCATCCTCTGTCGCCTATTTTTACCCGCGTTGGGAAGCATCAACGCAAGGAGCAGCCGTTACTTTTTCTGAATGAGGGGTTAAAGTCTTGCTATTTGAAAGCTGAATTTGGGAAGTATATCATAACCCATCCATGACATTTATGGGCAACAGACCCTGGATTTTATGATTACACAGCCATTTAGAAATTGACAACATCCTTTGAAATCAATGTTTATTATGAGATTCCTGGAACTGCGTTGCTATTTTGAAAGCACTCGTTTTTTTCCTCCTATTGCTGCTTATTTGACTGTTTTTGGCCCTTCCAAGATGGCCACCGTGGTTTTCTTTGTTGTGTAGACAGGCTGTGCTGAATCACCTCTCCCTGTGCTGCACTCCCATTGGTTGCTGAGTGTTTTCTTCCATCCAATCAGGGACCGGCAGGCTTCAGTTGGCCCTCTCAGCAAAGGCCCACTTCCAAGGCCCCTGTCTGCTCCCTGTCCGCTTCCAGAACGCTTATTGTGGTCCTCCCTGCATCTTAACCACAATGATGCGGCCACCTCTCTCCTCTAAGAAATCTGGACTGTCTTGACTTTGCCACCTCCAGAACTATGGGTTAGTTCCCTCCTTATGGACTCACTTCTACTGCCTTTGACTATCACTGTTCTTTCTGCTTGTTGCTCCCATGTTGTCATCTTGCTGCGCAGTGCTTCCTAAACCCTTTGCCAACATCCGATTCCAAGATTGAAAAAGTCAAATCTTGCTGTTTTTGCTTTGCTCTTAAAAGTCAAATCTTGCTGTTTTTGCTTTGCTCTTAAAAGTCAACTCTTGCTGTTTCTGCTTTGTGCTAAAAAGTCAAATCTTGCTGTTTTTGCTTTGTGCTAAAAAGTCAAAGCTTGCTGTTTTTGCTTTGTGCTAAAGAGTCAAATGTTGCTGTTTTTGCTTTGCTCTTAAAAGTCAAATCTTGCTGTTTTTGCTTTGCTCTTAAAAGTCATATCTTGCTGCCCAGTGCGATATTCTCTGTATTTTGCTTGTATACTGTTTCTTCTCTGTAACTTGCCAGCCCAGTGACTTCACCACTCTCTTTTGTCTCACACCTACCTGCCTTAGCCCCCCCAGTATCTCCATCCTCTCCTTACTTCCACCCCAATGGCGCTTTCTGTTTCTCCTATCTTCTCCAACTGCTTCTCCATTGACTATCCTTCCCTTCTCACTAAGTCTGGTAGGAAGAAGTTCAAAAAGGATATCTTGGCCTCTAATCCTGGTCTTCCTATCACCGACACCTACTCCAATGCTTCCGCCAGACAGACCCTTATGAACATCCTCTTTGTCGTTCCTTCGCCAGATCTATGGACTCCTCATATGGTCTCTGTGCTCTGCCCTATCTCCTCCTCTCCCATTAATGGTGGCATTCGCTGGGAAGTTCTCATGGCTTCCTTCGACTCCTCTATAGTCATCATTAATGTCTACCTAAATGGCCCTGTCATGGTCCAAGGCCCTCAGGCCAATCTCCTCCTCTTTGATAGGCACTTCCCTCGCCTCATCAATTTCCTCTCATCTCCTGCTGTCCCCTCCTCTCCCCCCTTGACTACCCTGCCCTCTCTCTCCTCCTCCTCCTCCTCTGCCCCTCCTAAGGCTCTTTCTCCTCCGCAGGGCGTACCTCTGATCTGTACCCCTCCCCGGAAGGTCTTCAAGGCTGGCAACCTTCTTCATATTGCCACTCTCAACTCTCGCTCTGCCGTCAAACACTCCTCTGACATCTGCCACCTCCTTGAAGAACTAGACCTTGATGTCCTTGGTCTTACTGAGACATGGTTCACGGCCAGCTCTGTTACGAGCTTTGACACTCTCCTCCCTGATGGCTACAAGATCCTCTCAGCACCCAGATCCTCCTGGTCCGGTTGGGGGGTAGCCCTGATCTTTCCTGAGTGGATTCCTGCCTCTATCATTCCCACTCAGACCTACTTCTCTTTTGAATGCCTTGTCTGTAGGCTTTCTCTCTCGCCTACCCATTCTCTTACTGTGGTTACCATCTACCGGCCTCCTGGTCAAATCACCTCATTTCTTTCTGAGTGGGCAGACCTCTCCTCCTCCCTCCTGGCCTCTACCACTCAACTCCTCCTCCTCGGTGACCTAAATATACATTTAGACTCTCCTTGCTCCTCCTCTGTACTCTTCCGTGACCTCTGCGACTCCCTCTCCCTGTCCATCCTCCCCTCTGGCCCGACTCACTCTGCAGGGCACACACTCAATGTCTTGATCTCCTCTGACCTCCCCCTCTCCATCCCTCTGACCACTCCTATTTTCTGGAGCAATCACTCCCTCCTCTCATCTCATCTCTCCCTCTCTTCCCCCCAAGCCAAGCCTACCCCAACACTGCCACCTACCTTCTCGGACATCCGGCCCATGAAGCGTATGTCAGTTGAGGCTTTTGCCGCCACTTTCTCTCCCCCCTCCACCTTTGGCTGTCTCTCATCCTGATACAGCCCTGTCTCTGCTCTACTCTTCAATTTCTGATACGCTTGATGTTCTTGCCCCTGTTATGAGGATCCGTTTGAAGTCCAAAGCCAAGTGCAATTCCTGGTATTACTCTGACCAAGCTACACTTAAACGTAAGTGTAGGGCAGCTGAGAGGAAATGGAGGACTTCCTGTTCATCCTCTGACAAACTGGCCTGTCGCCTGCTACAAAGGCAATACCGACTCTCTGTCCTCACCAAGAAGAGAGTCCACATTCAAGCTCGTGTCTCTGCGGCATCTAACAACTCGGCCAAACTCTTTAAAATCTGCAAGGAGCTGGCCAACCCTGCTGCAGTCTCTACCCCTCCTGTTGCCTCCCAGGCTCTTTGCAATGCCCTTGCCTCTCACTTCATTTAAAAAACCCAGGACATCCTGTCCACCCTCTCCACCCACACTCCTCCTCTTCCCTCTCCATCTGTGCTTGCTGACCCTCCTTTAGCCACCATCCCACCATCCTTCTCGTCCTTTCCTTTTTTCACCCCTGACAAGGTTGCTAGACAAGTCCGATCTATGAAATCCTCTTCAAAACAGGTTCATCCCTGTTCCTCTAAAACCATCAAGGACCACATTGACACCCTCGCTCCAGCCCTTGCTGATTTTTGCAACCACTCCTTTGCCTCTGGATCCTTCCCCTCCCCTCTGAAGCACTCCTTTGTGCATCCTCTTCTCAAGAAACCCACATCTGATCCTTCTTGTCCAGCTAACTATCGCCCAATTTCCATTATTCCCTTTCTTGGCAAACTCCTGGAAAAGTTGGCCATCTCTCAGTTTACAGATAGGGATTCAGTTTAACCTTCATTCCAATTCTGTTGGCTGTCTCCATGACCACCAGTCTGGCTTCAGAGCTGCCAGAAGCACGGAAACTGCTCTCCTAAACATCCGTGAAGATCTGCTCACCAACCTTGACTCTAACATTCCCTCTGTCCTCGATCTCTCTTCTGCCTTCGACACGGTCAACCATACCATCCTGCTCAACCGTCTCCGTGAAAACTTGGGTATCACTGATCAGGCTCTGGCCTGGCAGACCTCTTTCCTCTCAGATCGACCCTCCCAGGTCCAACTTGGGTCCTTCCTTTCATTTATCTGCCTCTTTACCTGTGGTGTTCCCCAGGGGTCTAACCTCTCGCCCTGGCTTTTCAACCAATACCTGGCAACTCTCGCCCAATGCATTGACATTTTCTGCTCAAATTTCCAGTGCTACGCTGAGGACACTCAACTCATTTTCAGTCTGCCCTCTGCCACCTCCTCTCCCTCTCTCATCTCTGATTGCCTAACTGCCATTCAAGATTGGTGTGCCGCCAATGATCTTTGTCTGAATGTCAGCAAGACAGAGATCCTCCTCATCGGCACACCTTCACTATCCTTTCCCCTCACTCTCTGGCCGGCCTCCCTTGGCCCTCCTCCTACACCCACCTGCGAGGCTAAGAACCTGGGATCGTATCTCTCCAGCTCTGAAATCTCTTCACTGGCTCCCAGTGGATGCAAGGATTACATTCAAAACCCTCTGCATCGTCCACAAGGCTTTCTGGGGCCTGGGTCCAAAATACCTTCAGCTATCCCTCCGCAAATACCTCCCCCCTCGAGCTCTTCGCTCCTCTACCTCCAACTCACTCGGGGTCAGTCGTTTTTCTAAGAAACGAGCTGGGGGTAGATCTCTGTCTTCAGCTGGGGCCTCCCTCTGGAACAGCCTCCCTGCAAATCTAAAACTTGAGGAGAACCATTTCCGGTTCCGGAAGCACCTCAAGACCTTCCTCTTTTCTTCTGCCTTCGCTCCCCCTCTCCCCTGCTGATCTGTTCTCTTTGGCACCGTGCACCTGGCCACCCTCTGTCTTTTGGGCCCAGGGTACCTGCTCATCCTGTCACCCTCCCGCACTGCCTCCGGGCCACCCCTTGCACTGGGGTCTGTATCTGTACCCATACAGCCCCCCCTTTTTCTTCCTGCACTTATCAGACCTACCCCGTCTGCTGCCTTAAACCTAGCACTTGCAAATTGCTGGCTGCATTACCACTGTTTGTTGCCTTTATTATTTATTTATTGTTATTTTTCTGTTTCTCCTCTGCTTCGCACTTTTCACCTCTCCCCCCTTCCATGCACTTTTCCCCTCCCCCCTCTCCCATGCACTTGCGCGTTCTCAATGTCACTGGGCCTAGTAAGATCGCTGTTTTGTTCTCCCCTGTTCCCCTCCCTTGCCTTGTCGAGCTCTGAAACACTTGTTTACGAGCGCGATAGAAATAAAATATCAATCAATCAATCATGATATATTGATACCATGAGAAGCCAAATCTAAATTCAAGAGACAGAATTGCGGATATTTTATGTTTGCTCTGAGAACGACCAGGGGGTCGAAACACGTGTCGGCTGTCGACAATGTGAAGAATAAATACTTACCCGTTGATCCAACTGACTGATCACAGGGATATCTGTTTGATATTAGCTGATTGTTACAAATTACAGGGGTGTATTGAGCGTAAGCACCCTTCTCGTGTCTAATTCCTATATTTATAAATAAACAAGATTTGCTTACTAGGATATATGTTAATTCGTAACCTCATGAATTGGTATCAGAGCAGAGGACTAGGAAATCTGTTTAGATATTTTGCGAGAGAATTATACACCTTAGTTTCATTTCTTAAATTAGTGAATAACCAATGTTTATTTTTGCTCTCAACCATTAATATCCAATCTTGCTGCCATATTCTTTTCTTCACCTTTTCTGGATTTTTCTCTTATGTTTCCCGCTTGGTTCCCAGATGTTCTAAAATAGCCATAATACATCATAAGTTCCAAATCAGTACTTCCCCTCGTAATCTCACTAATCAATACATGGTTAAGAAGAGCAGATCCAGGCATGATACACTTTCAACATAAGGCGAGAGCCTTCCATACCGTTATTGCGTAAATTGATATTAGGCCTAATTCGTGTCTAATTACAGAAGTAGGTACTCCACTAGTTAGTTGTAATATCCTTCTCCAAAAAGTGCCCTGTAGTGATTCCCAAATTCTCCAAGGAGTGAATAAAAAAGCCTGCACACCATAGGTTCGAATTGGGATCACTTTTGATTTGTAGAAGGTCATGACAGGGAGGATAGAACATTTTCTGTATTTTTTGTGAATCAATGTATTTTTATTTTTAGCACCATTAGATGAGGACTATCATTTAGACTAGAGTTGATGCAAGAACCCAAATAGGTCATTGTGATTACTTGGGTAAGTTCATCTCAACCTAACTACCACCTGAAAGGAGGTTTTTGCTTACTCCTCATCCAATCCAAGCAAGGCAACCTTCATTGCAAGCCTATGGGTACCTGATAAATCAGGACATGATCGTCCGTGTAAAGAATCCATGCTAAATCCTAGCCGTCCATCTTTGGGGGGAATGCCCTATCAAGATCCAAGGTTTCATGGAGGTTTGATAAGAATAAATTAAAAAGGACTAGGCATTCTTGTTTGAGTCTTCTATGGGTACCAATCTCTTTGGTCAAAAGGCTATAAGAATTTAGTCTCATTTGTACTTTCGTCGGGGTGTATAAGGAATTAATTGCCAACAATACATCAATCGGGCAGTCCCATGCCTCAAGCTTAGACCATAGGATTTGCCTGTCAACACTATCAAAGGCTTTTTTCAGATCGATAAAGGCCAAGTATATTTTTGAACCACTTTTTAAAACTTTCATTTTCAGTATTTTCAAAAGAAAGAGGTTCAGGTCAGTCCCCACTCCCTTTACGAAACCCGTTTGGCAAGGTTCTCGCCTTTCGGTGTCGCTTACCCACTTCTGCTGGTGCATCCGGATTACAGCTGCAAATAGCTTACCCAAAACATCCAAGAGGGCAATAGGGTGATAGTTGGAAGGATCTGCCCTATTGCCCTTCTTGAATATGGGGACTATTACAGTTGACCTTCATGTTTCAGGCACATCTCCTAACTGCATCACCTGCTCTAAATGTTTAGCAATAAAAGGGATCCAGGCTTCCAAGGCCTCTTCGATCATATTATTTGTGAGACCATCGGGGCCTAGCGCTCTCGACGAATTTGCCTTTTTATTAAGATTTTCAGATCAGTAAATTCTAGTGGGAAGGCCCATTCTGTTCTAGATTTGTTTAATTCAAATGCTCGAACCTACCCACAGGACCAAATAATTTCTCATAAAATGTAATCCAGTCCTCCTCTGTAACCGCATTTGAAAGGAGGGCTAGTTGAGGGGAAGTCTGATTATTAATCATCTGTGTGAGATGTGAGAGTAACAAGAGATGGATACAATAATGTGCTTCACAAAGCTTCTTTATTTAAATCAAAAGGGGGAAGGAAAAATGCCTCACTGTCCCTAATTCTATGAGGGTGTTCCCTGTCTCAACGAAACTAAGTAGTGGACCAGTCTTTGTCAGGATGTCCAAAAATAAATTACCACAGTCCTGTGTCCAAAACCTACTCTGACCCTCACACCTAATATACCACAAAAACTATTGTCTGGGAAAGTAAACAATAATTGGCTGTTTTCCTGAAGCCTTGTGATGGCTCCTATATTCACTGTTCTCAAAGTAGATGTTGTTTGCCAGGGGGACACTCCCCTTTCCTGGTCGTATCCACTTCTTAGGGTGTTGAAACCTAATGTGCCAGGGGAACACTCCCCTTCCTTGGTCTTTCCCTCTTGTCGTCAGAGCTTTTAGAATTCTCTATGCCAGGGGGACACTCCCCTTCCCTGGTCTTTCCTTCTCGTCGTCAGGGCTTTACGGCCCAGTATGCCATGGGAAACTCCCCTTCCCTGGTCTTTCCTTCTTGTCTGTAGTTGCTATGGGTCTCTTTCCTTCAAGGTTGGTCACTTGGTAGGCTTTTCTGGCCAAGTGTAAAAAGTAATTGTCGTTAACCAAGTCTTTTACCCAACCTGAATCTATTATCTGTATAGATTCTTCACACTTACTTGGGTTAGTCCACAGTTTTGTTATGCATACATTATTGTATTTTAAACACTCACTGGAATGAGGAAGAGTGAGAATAATAGTCTCCCACTAAGTAGAGTGCCCCTTCCCCCTTTTCAAGAAATCTTAGTACTGGAATGAGGAGGAGTGAAGATATTGTATGTCCCCACGTGTGTTTCAGCTTTAATTTGAATGTTTTCCTTCACACACCAAAACGACTTTAGGAAACTAAAGCAGGCTTTATGAAATAAAAGCAGCGTGTCTGCTTACATGCTCCGTTTCTCAAGGTTTCCCGGACTGCTCTCCTAGAGTCGTCCTCTGTTCCTTCCAAGAAGACCTGCTCACCTGTAATGCGGGGCTTCTCAGGGTCGTCTCCACACCGTCTGTGTCCCAACGTTGGTGCCTTTCTCTTTTCCGTAACATGCTTTGCTGCTCTGTGCCTATGTTGGCATCACACATTAAAGGTGGTGCAAACCGGTCCCTTCCTCAACTGCCTTCGGTCTTCTATTGCTGCTTGCCAGGGCTGGTAACTTGCCGCCGCGCAGCGTGGGCCGAATTCTCTGCCCTGTTGTTTCAAGGAAGCGGTTTCCCCGAGGCTCCGTTGTCCCATCTCGCATGCGCTAGGTTTCTGACACAGGTTAGTGTATTGCTGCTTCCATGCCACAGCTGGCGTGGAGCTCCATTCTCTCATGTTGCTCCGTTGACTGGTTTGTTCATACCAGCTTCTCCTCTTCCCTCCGTCCCTCACAGCGTTCCTCGTTTGTATTTGTTCCTCTCCCCCTGCTTCAAACTCGCCACTTCTTCCTCTGCGGTCTCCCTTGTTGCTGCTATGTTCCAATAGCCATCTATGTCTGCCACTGCTACTACTACCATCTAACCCCAGCTTCAGTCCCTCTTCCTTTTTGTTCTTGGTCCTTTTCAAGAAGATAAAAGAAGGACTAAAATTGTGTGTCACAGTTTCCTCTGGATACAGCCTGCTCATCCCAGTGATTTTGGATGGGTTTTTGCTCTGCAGAAATACAGACACCAATATGGTATCTCCGGGTCTGCCTTGTAAGAAGAGGTGGAATTGTGAATTTATTTTCGGGACTTTGGTGTTGGAACCCTGTTTTTTTCCTTTAGTTCTGGGACGAAATCATCTGATTTGTCGCAAGTCTTTTTTCTTTATAGCGTTTATCATCGCCTCGGCATACTTCTGGAACATTTGAGCATTATAAAGAGATAACCAATTTTGATATTTCTGTTTCCTTTTTCTAAGCAATTCAGGTCTATGCTCGTTCTTTGTTTGATTAATTGCTGGACTGCTCACTACACGTAGCCGTTTTATTTCCACTGTGATTCTAACATCACAGCTATGTTTAGGTATAAAAAACGTGTTCGCTCCTTTTTTGTCACTTATGATGAAATCAAGCAATAGTTTATGTCTAACTGTTGTCGGTCCTATTTTTAATTGTATCTAGATAATAATATAGCTTCATCATGAGGTTTAATTCTCAAGCGGTGCCTGCCTTGCGAAATTTTCAAATTTATTGACCAATTTCTGCTTCTTTCATCAGGTCTAGAAGAAGAAGAAGAATACTTTATTCCGGCTTTTGCCATTTACAAAAAGAAATACATTTTATACAGATTACATGGTTAAAACCATATTGAAAACATTGATTATTCAATTATAAAATTGTACACATTTATAACCATCTACAATGTAGGAATATAATAAAAATGTCCTTTCCAGATGCTTAAAAGCGGCAAGAATGTACTCACATAAATCATTAACAAAACATATGTCGACTCAAGACAGAACAAAATTCATTGCCTTCAAAACAGTTCTAACTTTATTACCAACAAAATGTCTTCTAAGCCATTGGCATCTTAGATCCACTAATTTTTAACAGTTAAGAAAAAAGTGCTGTAACTCCTCAACTGCACCACTGCCACAGGTGCAGAGCTTGGATCTAAAGTGCCACGACATATGTCCCCTGAGTGGTAAAACGTTTAATCTTACCATTGCAAAGATACATCTATGAATGGGAGACCCAATATTGCTCAGTGTTCCAAAATCCTCGTGAGAAGACCTTGCCATTGCCAAATATCTCAATGAGCCGAGATTTAACATACTATTTGATGCAGGATTAAAACCAAGGTTCCTTGCTTTCTTTTTCAAATCATACAAGGACTCCCGGCCCTTGTATGACTGTTTAAAATCGATGTCCCACTTTTTAAATAGTACACATCGCTTTTTATGGCAAGAGTATTCTCCATAGCTGACAGTTTTTGTCAATTCACCCAGAACATTGCTAATATTCCAATTTTTCGACAGGCCTAAGTGTATTTTCCGAAAGTAATCAAGGAAGCGAAATTCGGCACACACGCCAGGGTGCTTAACCCATGCGAAGTAACTTCCTTAGATAATTGTGCAAGTTGCAATCCAGGGCAATACACAATGAGCTGCCCCAGATTTCGCTACAATACAGGAAAGATGAAAAAACGTTGCTTTCATTGCTTGGATGCATTTGTCTAAACGGAGGCTACCATAATTGTAATAAAATCTCAAAAGGAGCCCTCATGCCAGAAAGTAGCAGGTTTTTCAGCTGCTGTTGATGTACAGACCATAGACAGTCGCTCGAAAAAAGCAAACCTAAATAGGAATATGAGTCTGACATATAAATATTTGTATTATTTATGGACCAATTGAGTTCTAGATTCCCGGGTCAATTTCAGGAGGGAATGATCACACTTTTTCTTTTCAATGTCCTCCAAGGATGTTACCTTATTAATCATGTTTCCCAATCCAAAAAAGTAACCCAGAACTCTACATTGCACATCATTAGACCAGGTAGGTTTGCCCAGTATGTCCCCTTTAGTGTGAACTGCCAGAAACCCTAATAATATAACCTTTTTTGTTATCAATACATGGCATGTTCAAGTCCCCACATTTAACTATGAATGGAACATTGCATTTTATACAGTGATTGTCAACTATGTCTGTCATGGAAATCGTAAATGCCTTAGTTGTTATAGTGACAGAATTCCAATATAGTTTGAAAATGAAACCCACTTTTGTTTCCCTTGGGATATCGTGGTCAAATTTCAATAAAAGGACCTGTACAAAGTAGCTTGGGTTCCAGATGTCATTCGCAGTTATCCCCAGCCCATTTCCCACAAGGGTAAGGAGTCCCGATGAGGGTCTTCCCCTAAGGCCCTAATAAGCCAGGTTAAGATATGAACTGTAACCATCTAATATAGGATTCGATTGAAGCACAATATGTCAAAGGGTTTTAAGTTGCTATCGCCATCAGTAAACCAGTGAGAGAAGCCCTGAGTGTTCCATGGACCCATGGCCCAGTAAAATCCTCTAGATGTCTCTTGTTGTTATTTATTAGCATAAAGGGGAGACACTGCCAACCCTGATTGCTGTTGGGCAGGGTTTCTGGAACTTCTCTATCATTATATAAATCTTTCACAAAATTAAAAAAAACAATATTAGGAATTTAAAATTCACATAAATTACCCATAGACATTTTTTGTTTTTTTATAGAATTGCATAGCGAAATACCACACAATATACATCAAGGATTATCTACTTAAAAGGTTTGCTTCCGCTTGTAAAAAGAGATTCCTAATCTAGTTTCTATTTACATTTTTGGAAGAAAAAAGCAAAATTGTCCCACCTGTTCCATACTAACATTTTATCCTAACAAAAATTCATTTTATACTTAATTTCTAAAATACTTTAAAAACATTCAAATAATTTAACAATGATTGTGGAAATAATACCTTTAAAATTATAACGGCTGCTAATTTCCAAGAAATCTACGATCCTACAAGTATTTTGATCCACCCAGCCTCCGGAGATAATACTCTAAACTCATTTGGAAGCCTCGCCAAATGTTGAGATCATAAAGTATATAGAGAATGACATTCCAATAATAAATGGAAGAGCGTTTCTATTACATTTAGTACCTTACAAAAATGAAAAAGTCTAAGATATGTTTCAACTTTGTTCCACGCGCCCAATATTTTGAGTCCTTCAAAATTGCGTTCTCCAGCGTGTAACCAGAAATGTAATAAGATAATCTGCTGTCGATTGTAGTGGTTTTTCTAGGACAATTACATGCAAGAATAGTTTGTACTCTTTACAATCTCGAATTGTAACTATCCAGTCTTCTCTCCAGAGCCTCCTTTTTACATAACTAGGATTCAATATTAACATTTCTGGGGCTGCATCTATTGAATTCAGAAAAGTTTGGCACATTTCCACCCATTTATTTAGAGTGTTAAGGTGGGCGTCACGTGAACGCCGCGTACCTGTATTTCCAGGAGATGTTCGAACTGGAGAATCCAGGCTGTTTGATCAGGAAGTCGAATGAAGAGAAGGGGAGGCAAGGAAGCAATCTCCACCCAGTCCTGATAAAACAGGTATGGATGGGGAGCAACTCCTAATGCCACGGAAACACTTCCCTGCGCATTTACTTGACACCAAGACAGTGCAAGCACTGACAGGGAAGGTAGACGGTCCCAAAATGTCCAAGGAAGCTGACTGAAGAGATAGACGACTCCTAGTACATACTCGGAAGGCAGTAGTAGGAACGCTGTAAAGAACTTGCAGGTTGTAAACACAGTTCATGTAAGAGTTGCAGGGATGACACCCTGGAGTTGGTATCCAAATGGCGCAGGTAGAAGCAGGTACAGAAGACAGACCAGGGGCTGGTATCCAGATGGCACAGGCAGAAGCAGGTACAGCAGACCAGGAGCTGGGTCCCCGGCTAGGCAAGCCAGGACAGGGGGTCACAGGCCAGACAGCAAACAAGAGACCCCAGGGAAGAGACAGGGGCCCACAGGGAAGCAGGTACCCAAGGAACAACTGGTGCCCAAAGGGGAGACTGGTACCCAAGGGAGAAGCAGGGACCCAAGGGAGAGGCTGGATCCCAAAGGAGAGACTGGTACCCAAGGGAGAAGCAGGGACCCAAGGTAGAAGCTGGAGCCCAAAGGAGAAACTGGTACTCAGAGGAAATCCAAGGCAAGGCAGGGATCCAGTGAAGAACCTCAAGGCAAACGGAACCCGGACCAAGGAGGATAGGACAGGACCAGGGGGAAGGACAGGTCCAACGAGAAGAAAGGAAAACGAGCATAAACTGGAGCAAAAACACGAAGTAAGAGCGCAGCGGCGAGTCAGGAACAAACCGTGTTAATACGCGATCTGTTCCTGCACTCGGATGCTATATGAAGCACTCGGCTCGAAAACCGAGGCTTGAAGCGCAGGACGACCCACGCATGCACCGTGGCTGTGCCGAGACGGAACGAAGCTTGGTGACCCGAACTGAGAGCCCGATGGATACCTAAATGTTGCAAAGCTGACTCCAGAAAGATGAAACAAACTGAGAACCCCGATCTGATATTATCTTCTCCGATAAGCAATGCAAGCGAAAGATGTTATGCAAAAAGGACTGTGCCATCTGGGCAGCTGTAGGAACTTTCTCAAAGGGAATGAAATGAGCCATCTTGGTAAAGCAGTCCACCGCTACCATTATAAAGGTGTGGTCTTCGGGGGGTGGAAGGTCGACTACAAAGTCTGTGGCAATTGTGTGCCAAGGGTATGGTGGTCTCTCTGTAGATTGCAACAAGCCGAAGGGTCTCTTGCATGGATTATTGACTTGAGCACAGACAGGGCAGCACTCCACATAACGCTTGACTTGAGTAGCCCATCCCGGCCACCAAAATTGTCGGGCAATGAGTTCTTGCGTTGATCGAATGCCACGGTGACCACCTATCTTGGAGTCATGAAAACCCTGTAATATGATCTTACAGAGGTCCTCCGTGGGCAGGTATAGTTAACTCCGAAAAAAGAGCAATCCATCCTTTTCTCTTACTTGGGGGTGTTTCATTAATACGGACCTTGTAGGATCAGATAAGGTTTCTTGTGCAACTCTCTGTAGATAGGGTACGAGAGCCAGGAGGAAATGCTTTGGGGCTAACACAGGCTGATCCCGCCCTTCTTGCTTAATGTCGTCCTCTGCATCTGCTTTCACATTTCTACAGTTGGGAACATCGGTGATGTTGAAGTCAAAGTGTGAAAAGAAGAAGGCCCACCGAGCCTGTCGAGAGGTTCTGCACTGAAGAGAACGCAGGAATTGTAGGTTACGATGGTCTGTGCGTACCTTCGCAGGAAACCGGACCCCCAGAAGATGGTGTCGCCACTCCTCAAAGGCTGTCTTGATGGCTAGAAGTTCTTTCTCAATAACCGGATAGTTCCATTCGCTAGCAGTACGTTTTCTGGAATATTATGCCCCAGGGAATTCCACCTCCAATCTTGGGTCATACTGCAGCAAAACCGCCCCGACTGCGAAATTAGAAGCGTCGGTTTCCACAATGAATGGTTTGTCGTCCTGGGGATGATGGAGTATTGGAGAAGTACTGAAAGCTTTCTTTAGTTGTTCAAAATAGGCTGCAGCTTCCGATCCCCAAACAAAGGGTTTCTTGATGGTGGTCAAATTTGAAAGGGGGGGCGGTTAACTTGGAAAAGGATGGAATAAAGCGACGGTAAAAATTGATGATACCAAGGAAACATTGAAGAGATCGCAGATCTTTAGGAGGTTTCCATTCCAGTATTGCACGAACCTTAGCGGGATCCATATGTATTACGGAAGCACTAATTACATGTCAGGAACAAACCGCGTTAAGACGCGATCTGTTCCTGCACTCGGACGCTATATGAAGCACTTGGCACGAAACCAAAGCTTGAAGCGCAGGCCGACTCACGCATGCGCCGTAGCCATGCCGAGACAGAACGAGGCTTGACACACAAGCCTAGGCAACTGATGACAGCTTTCCGCTGCGTGCGCGTATGCCTCTGATTAGAGAGCACAATCGCTTGTCGGAGAACAACCCTCTTGGCAAGCTGGAACCGTGAATATAGCTGCCAGGCCCGGGAATGTCCTCCAGCAGACCCCAGGTAGGTACTCTAACAAAGAGTTGCATCCCTTTTATTCGCAACTAAGGATCACAACATCCACCATAGCGTGTTTTCCTGCCCATCACAATTTTCCTGAATAAGGAAAGCATTTTCCATTTTACAATTTACAATCACACCCAACAAAAAGAACCCCTAGTTCATATCGAATTGTCACTGGGGGGACACCAGAGGGTCAATGTAAAACACATTTCCACAAATATCTCTAATTGAGCCCGTTGCATGCCATCCCCATTCAGAACGATTTCAGCTCCATATGAAAGAATAGGGACAATTTTCATTTTATAAAATGTTAACACTGGAAGCAATGAAAAACAACCATTTTAGATTAGACGTATAAGTAGAACCACCACTCAAAGAGAAACCAAAATAAAAAAAGAAGGAACTATTTCCAGCACTAATTGATTCAATCGCCATTTACAATTTGCATTGAATTTTTCCTCACAGATCTTAAAAGTTAAATTTTAGTTTGTCACATATTCAATGATAAGTCCTTAGTTTTTACACACTGCTCCAATGCCATCAGCAGTCTCTGCAGGCTGATTGGAGATGTAAAAGCACCAGATCATCAGCATAAAGAAGCCAACTAATTTTATAATGTACAAAGAAGTGAGGAAGTCCCTATACTGAGAATGAACATAGGTCAAATTCCCTGTTGTATGGAATTTCTTTCTCTCAGGAGGGTCTACAACCATGTTTTAGCTCACTGCACCCTTCACAGAGGAGAAATACCCATTTATATATCAGTCTGGTCCCACTGTGAGGAACCTGAGGGCGTCCTCACTTCTTTTCCCACTGTATCCTCCTCTCAGGTGGCCAGGGAAAGGCCACCGCTTTTGGATCCCGACCCTGGGGCTGGATGTGCGAGGGAGGATCACCTGGGTGGAGGGAACTTGGAGAGTGGGGAGAGGACGTCCCTGGTTGAGACATGGTATCCCTCTTTCCCTTTTCACAATGAACCCTCTATCCCTAAAGCCTTTGTAGGATATTGTCAACCCTTTCCCTTTTCTTCCTTCCAAACTGTTCCCCAGAAACACCACCTTAGTACTGGAATGAGGAAGAGACCAACTAGGAGGACACATCCTCATTTGACTGATACACACCCATAGTAGAGACAGAACAGAGTTATAAATGTTCCTTTTATTAAATCAGACAGTTCCAAACACCACTCTGGTACTGAGACGAAAAAGAGGGCTATGGAGGCATACCGGTGGAACAAACAGGCATGTCTGCCTAATGGAGTTCACCATAGTTAGGCAATTGAACTCAATTACCCACATCTGGGGTCACTTAATACACCTAATGGATATAAAAATGCCTGCAGCATGGAGCGAAGGAAAACTGGCTGGAGAGGGCGAGCCTGCTGGAAAGAAGGTAAGCTGGAGACGCAGGTGCCGTGAGCACTGTTGTGTGGGAGAAAGAGACACCAGGGCTGTGGTCGACCATAAGAGGGTTGGGTCTGCCCAGCAGGAGCTGTGGAACTCCCATTGATTCCAGCTGCCGCCGCGGGAAACCAGGAGAGCGAGCGGTCCGCTCTGTGGATGCCGCGAGGAAGAGGCAGAGTCTTGGGAAGCCGGGAAGCTGAAGAAGCCTTGAGAAGCCTGTTGCAAAGGACGCTAAGCAGAAGGAAGCTGCCGTATATGACCAGTGAGTGTAAAGTAGTGACACACTCATACCGGGGTGCTCCGGTAATGCATAACAAAGTCATTTTTGTATGCCGAACTAACTGAAAGTAATTGAAAGTACTTTTAAATGACGAAGCAAGTACTTTTAGAATACTGAGTGAATTGAAAGATATAGAAAGCACTTTTGAATGCTGCACAAAGTACAAAGCAAGTTGAATACTCATGAATACTCCGATTTACAAATCTTGAGCCAAGTGAGCGTTTATTTCTGGACCGTGGTTGCCTGGGCCCTACATTGCCCATTTGCCTGCAATCACCTAGGGCTTTGAGACCCTTCCTGGCTGCTTCCCCCAACCCGCTCCTGCCTCCCGATATCGTTCCCTCCCGCGTCCCTCACCGCCCCCACGACCTGATTGGCGTTTCCATGTGTATTTCCTGGTGTACCGACCAGCGTGGTCCCTGCTCGCTCCATTTACAAATCTGGAGCCAGGTGAGCGTTTATTTCTTGACTGTGGTGGCCCAGGCCCTATATTGCCCACTTGCCTGCAATCACCCAGGGCTTTGAGACCCTTCCTGCCTGCTTCCCCCTACCCGCTCCCGCCTCCCTCACTGCCCCCACGACCTGATTGGCACCTCCATGTGTGTTTCCTGGTATACCGACCTGTGTGGTCCCCGCTCGCTCCATTTACAAATCTTGAGCCAGGTGAGCGTTTATTTCCGGACCGTGGTTGCCCAGGCCCTATATTGCCCATTTGCCTACAATCACCCAGGGCTTTGAGACCCTTCCTGGATGCTTCCCCCAACCTGCTCCCGCCTCCCGATCTCGTTGTCTCCGCCTCCCTCACCGCCCCCAGGACCTGATTGGCACTTCCATGTGTGTTTCCTGGTTTACCGCCCAGCGTGGTCCCCGCTCGTTCCATTTACAAACCTGGAGCCGGGGGAGCGTTTATTTCTTGACTGTGGTTGCCCAGGCCCTATATTGCTCACTTGCCTGCAACCACCCAGGGCTTTGAGACCCTTCCTGGCTAGTTCCCCCACCCCGCTCCCTCCTCCCAATATCATTCCCTCCCTCCTCCCTCCCGCCCCCACGACCTGATTGGCGCTTGCATGTGTGTTTCCTGGTCTAACGACCAGCGTGGTCCCTGCTCGCTCCATTTACAAATCTTGAGCCAGGCGAGCATATATTTCTGGACCGTGATTGCCTAGGCCCTATATTGCCCATTTGCCTGCAATCACCCAGGGCTTTGAGACCCATCCTGGCTGCTTCCCGCAACCCGCTCCCACCTCCCGATCTCGCTCCCCCCCACCCCCGCCTCCCTCACCGACCCACAACCTGATTGGCGCTTCGATGTGTGTTTCCTGGTTTACCGACCAGTGTGGTCCCCGCACGCTCCATTTACAAATCCTGAGCCAGGTCCGCGTTTATTTCTTGACTGTGGTTGCCGAGGCCCTATATTGCCCATTTGCCTGCAATCAACCAGGGCTTTGAGACCATTCCTGGCTGCTTCCCCCAACCCGCTCCCTCCTCCCGATCTCGTTCCCTCCTGCCTCCCTCACCGCCCCCACGACGTGATTGGTTCATTCGAAGGTCATAAGGGAAACTCCCAGGGCGGCCCTCTGCCTATCCAACCCCTGTAGCGAAGGGCCCTAGGCAAAGGTCGGCTCCTACAATGGCGGCTCAAGGAAGAGTCTGCAGGTGTCCGCAGGGGAAGCCAGTGAAGCCAGCCATCAACAGACAGCAACAAAAAACATAAGTGTGGCAGGTGTGGGGAGTAGAGCAATTACTCTGCTCCAGAAAGCCCTGCCACTCTACATTAACCTTTCTAAAACATAGACTGCCAGGCAAACGTCACTTACACCACGCATACAGATTTGTAAATTTTGCCTTGCGTCGCATACAAAAATATTTGTGAATGTTAGCATGTGCCACACTTAGAGAGAATTATTAATACTAGCCTGTGTCGCATCTAGATAGGATTGCAAATGTTAGCAGGTGCCACACTTAGAGAGAATTGTGAACACTAGCCTGTGTCCCATCTAGATAAGATTGTGAATGTTAGCATATGCCACACTTAGATGGAACTTTGAATGTTGGCATTTGCCACACTTAGATAGAATTGTGAACACTAGCCTGTGTCGCGTCTAGATAGGATTGCAAATGTTAGCATGTGCCACACTTAGATGGAACTGTGAATGTTAGCACGTGCCACACTTAGTTGGAATTGTGAACACTAGCCTGTGTTGCGTCTACATAGGATTGCGAATGTTAGCATGTGCCACACTTAGAGAGAATTGTGAACACTAACCTGTGTCGCATCTAGATAGGATTGCAAATGTTAGCATGTGCCACACTTAGATGGAACTGTGAATGTTAGCATGTTCCACACTTAGAGAGAATTGTGAACACTAGCCTGTATCGCATCTAGATAGGATTGCAAATGTTAGCATGTGCCACACTTAGATGGAACTGTGAACATTAGCCTGCCTTGCATCTGGATGGGATTGTGAATGTTAGCATATGCCACACTTAGGTGGAACTGTGAATGTTGGCATCTGTCATACTTGGAGAGAATTGTGAACAATGGCCTGTGTCGCATCTAGATGGGACTTTGAATGTTGGCATTTGCCACACTTAGATAGAATTGTGAACACTAGCCTGTGTCGCGTCTAGATAGGATTGCAAATGTTAGCATGTGCCACACTTAGATGGAACTGTGAATATTAGCACGTGCCACACTTAGTTGGAATTGTGAACACTAGCCTGTGTTGCGTCTACATAGGATTGCGAATGTTAGCATGTGCCACACTTAGAGAGAATTGTGAACATTAGCCTGCCTTGCATCTGGATGGGATTGTGAATGTTAGCATATGCCACACTTAGGTGGAACTGTGAAAGTTAGCATGTGCCACACTTTGATGGAATTATAAAGGTTAGCAAGTGCCACACTTAGATGGAATTGTGAATGTTCGCATGTGCCACATGTAGATGGAGTTGTGAAGGTTAGCCTGCCTAGCATCTGGATGGGATTGTGGATGTCGGCATGTGCCGCGCTTAGAGGGAACTAATTGGTAACACTGGCTTGTGTCGCGTCTAGATAGGATCACACTTGGATGGAGTTGTGAATGTTGGCATGTGCCGCACTTAGATGGGGTTGTGAATGTTAGCATGTGCCATACTTAGATGGAATCGTGAACAATAGCCTGCCTCCCATCAAGATAGGATTATGAAAGTTAGCATATGTCACACTTAGATGGAAACATGAATGTTAGCACGTGACACACTTTGATGGAATTATAAAGGTTAGCAAGTGCCACACTTAGATGGAATTGTGAATGTTCGCATGTGCCACATGTAGATGGAGTTGTGAAGGTTAGCCTGCCTAGCATCTGGATGGGATTGTGGATGTCGGCATGTGCCGCGCTTTGAGGGAACTGTGGACATTTGCCTGCATCGCATCTGGATAGGGTTGTGAATGGTAACATGTGCCACACGTAGATGGAATTATGAAAGTTAGCAAGTGCCACACTTAGATGGAATTGTGAATGTTAGCATGTGCCACACTTAGATGGAATTATGAAGGTTAGCAAGTGCCACACTTAGATGGAATTGTGAATGTTAGCATGTGCCACACTAAAAGAGAATTGTGAACACTAGCCTGGGTTGCGTCTGGATGGGATGGTGAATGTTGGCATGTGCCACTCTTAGACAGAATTGTGAACACTAGCCAGTGTCGCATATCGATAGGTTTCTCAAGGTTAGCAAGTGCCACACTTGCATGGAATTCTGAACACTACCCTGCCTCAAATCTGGATAGGACTTTGAATGTTAGCATGTGTCACACTTGGAGAGAATTGTGAACACTGGCCTGCGCCACATCTAGATAGGATTGCGAATGTTGGCAGGTGCCATACTAAGATGGAACGAGTGTTAGCATGTGCCGCACTTGGACAGAGTTGTGAATGTTATCATGTTAATGGTTAAATGTCATATAATCCACTAACCAAAAAGCTCAAACTTTCTGCATACTTAACTCACTCAAAAACTCACACAACAATCTCTCGCACAACAAGCCGCACGCACTTCACCACAATGCAACAACACATAAGCCGCACCAACAGCACACGAGGACTGACATTGATCCGATACTCGCACCAAAGCTCAGCGCATGGTGTATACCGAGATGAAGTTGCCAACAGAACACCACTCCTCTCACTATCCTACTCCCTCATCACCTTACAAACCCATCCTGCCTTCTCCTTTACAGATCCGCCAGCGCGCCTGGGGCCAACTCCGTTGGTGACGGTGCACGGTACAAATACCTTTAACATTTAACATTTAACAGGAATGTAGTGAAGGCACAGTATTACAAGTGGCAAATATCACTGAATGCATGAAACAAGTATTGGCAAAGTCAAAAGAATACCAAAGAGGGTATGAAAAAGAGAAACCAAGTATTGGCCCAAAGCTAAGAGGGGCCCAAGAAACATGTATTAGCAAAGTCAAGAAAATACTAAGGAGGGTATGAAAGTGAGAAACCAAGTATTGGCCCAAAGATAAAAGGGGCCCAGGAATGGCAGGCTAAGAGGAATCCTGTGTTGGCAAGAGCCAGAAGAATACAATAGTATATCAAAGTGCATGTGGCTAAGCAAGTTACTGTACAGTGTCTGAAGAGTGTGACACTGGGGAATCAATTAAACATCACTGTCTGATGGAAGAAGTGGCTAATTGTTGTTGGAACAGTAAGAAAGGGAATCGGTTGCGTGACCTGTAATGTGTGGTCTGACAACTGCGCCTAGACCTAGTACCCTGCATGGAAAAGCCAATGAAGGTATGCATAAAGAAGCTTGGGTTATGCAACAGCCTTATGTGTGAATTTGAAGTCTAAGTGCCTCATTACGAGTCTGGCGGAATGGGTTTAACGGCGCCGGTAATGGTGCCGGTGCCGTTAAGCCCATTCTGCCCTATTACGAGGTTCGCTTGCGGGCGGGACCCGCTCTGGACGTCTGGTTTTACCAGATGTCCAGAGCGGGTCCCGTGAGGGGACCAGGGAGCTAACAACGGGCCCGTTATTAACGGCCCGTTGTTAGCTCCCTGCCCATTCCCATTGAGCCCTATGGGGGCTCGAATGGGAATGGGGAAGGTCCGGGTCCGGTTTATCTGAAAGGGGAAATAGCAGGCCCTCCAAGGTCGGAATGGCCCGGTATTTCCCCATTCAGGGAACCCGGACCCAAGTTTGGAGGCAGCCATGCCCTTACTAAGGGCATGGCTGCCTCCAAACTCGCACTGAGGCCCTAACTGTACTGGTACAAAGTATTGATATCGAAGGGCTGGGAAGTGTCCCAAGGAACTGTGTTAATTTTGAAAGCTGACATTTTTTTACTCTTGTGGAAGGGAGCCCCAATATTTTGTGAACCGTTTTGAACTTGGGGAAGGGAAAGCTGATCATAAGCCAAGAGCTGTAAGAAGCTCTGAACTTTCTTTTGAACACTTTAATTTTGATGCTGACATCCCTAAACATTGTAGGAAGTAAGTAATGTTGGGATGTAAAGAATAAATATGGCTGAGTCAGCTCTCCTCCCCACATTAGACAACACGGAGTAAGGCGGTCCCTGTAAACAGGATGACACACTCTGGCTCAGGTTCTCGAAACAAAGGTAGTTCAAAACGACGATCGAGGCCCGCCTGGCCTTCTACGTTAAAGTCTCTCCAACTTTCAAAACACAGTTCAACAAAAAGTTCATGCCATTCTCCCTCAGTCGGGCTCGGACCTTTTGAAGTAGAAAAAAGTTCACGTAGGTCTCCCTGAGTCGGGCTTGAACCTGTCAAAGCAAAAATTTCACGTAGGCCTCCGAGATGAGCTTGAACCTTTCAGATACAACACTTGAAGGGATTCCCTTCCCGAAGCTTAATTCACCTCCTTTAGGGGTTCCCTTCCCCTAACTAATCACACTTCTGGCCTCCCTCAGTCGGGCTCAGACCTGTTCCTGATGTCGAAGACTTTCGAATGTGCATGGCTTTTACTATAGACCTCCACAGGACCACTTCGACTTTCCCTTCAGCTCACATTCTTGTGTTATTTGCCAGAGTATCTCTTGGTCTGGGTAGTTCAATGTTATAACCACAAAAGTTCAATGTTTACCCTTTTTACTCCCGCCCCCCTTTTCCCTGGGTTAATTTTGATCACTTTGCTTTTTGTAGTTCATTCACTTTATCGCTTCATAACAAAAACATTTGACCTTTCACAGAGACTTTCGAGAGGGCTACTTCCTTTCGCCAGACCACTCTGCTACTCAGTGTCACTGGTTTCACAGCTATTGCTAAGTCAAAGTTCATCACAGGTCTGCCTTCCTTTTCGTCTCATCCACATGCGTGCAGCCTTCAATTGTGCGATATACTGTTGCAATTGCAATATTTCCTTAACACACACCGGTCTTTCATGTCGCTTGACAACTCACCGGCTGTGTGCATTTCTTTCTTGTCTTTGCAGTTTTTAATTCACGAGTCAAGGTCAATACTACAGGCTTGGCCTCACCGTCCCAACTCTGCTGTTCACCCGAGAGGGTCGCTGGCATCATTCAAACACAATGCAGTCTTCTTGTCTGGGATTTGGCCTTCTCCATGTGTCTTTCACAGTCTTTTCAAGGCAATGACCTCCCACAGGGAACTCCTGGGGTTCTCTACCATTTGCTCTCATCCCTCTGTCTGTCGCTCTACTCTAGTATGTTCGCCTGCACCCCGGAAGTTCTGCTCTTGCTCGTGTTTAACCTTGCTCAGCATGTGTCTCTATGTTCCGCCTTTTATCTGTGTGAGGAGAGCTAATTGGTATCAGATGAATGCACTTAAAGTCAAGTGCTTGGCGGGGCACTGTTGAGCAGCAAAGGAGATGGCTACCTAACCATGAGGCTCCGTCTCTGGCTAAATCCTGAACACTTAAATATCCTCAACGGTGCTATCTTCCGGTACAAAGGTTTTGAAACTTTGTGGCGGAAGGCTTGGTGCAGCAAATGTTTTGCTTGGAGCTTCCTACATCCTGTAACGACACGTGATTTCTTGATGTCAGTCTGCCAAGAAATGCAGTGATTGCAGCCCGCGTTGGGCTTCCGTGAACTTGGGCGCCCTGCTGGTAGAGAGTGCGCAGCTCCAGAGGCCGCAGTGAGGGAGGAGCCATCTGCTGCGTGCCCTTGGTGAAGACTAGAGTTGAGCTTCCCCGCTCCTGCATCGGCAGAGGCTGCTGGCTAGATGGACTTTGGATGGGTGGGAGGAGGAGACCAATCCCCCTGCCGAGGGCGCCCACATCGTTTTCCCGCTTGGTGGGCTCTGCGGCCACTTAGTAACTGCTGGGAGCCCCTGTCCCCTCGGCTGTGGACCACGGTCTGCACAGTGCTGGGAGCCCGCCCTGAAGTGGGATCTGGTTGGCAGGCCCCGCAACGACCGTGTGAGGGTCTCGTTGTCACCCAAAGGGGGTGCAAAAGGGTACCACTCTAACCGCCCCTCCGTAGAGGTGGTACAATGCATCGGCTGTGCTGAGCTTCTGCTACTGGTGCAGCCGTTTCTGACCCCCGGCCCCCACTGGTCCCTGATATTGCTGTCCTGCACTCCTGGGCGCCCTATTCGGATGGAGAGCCGACACAATCCGAGGTAGCTGCAGGTGCAGCTGGGACGTGCTGCGGTCATAAACTCTTGGCGGGCAACACGAGGAGGCCGGTCGGCTTGCCCAATGTACCCGAGTGAGTACACGAGACTCCCTATCCCTCATCTAGCCACTCGGCCTCTGTGTGCACGTACTCCCCCGGGAGAGGGGGTGAAACTGAAGCGGGCCCCGCTGCTGTGCATTAAATCCTGGGCACCCAGCTGGTTGATCTAAGCTATATATATCCTGCGCCCTTGCGACGGCGATACTGAAGACAAGTCCTTCATCTAGCCACTCGTTCTCTGTGTGCACGTACTCCCCCGGGAGAGGGGGTGAAACTTACGTGGGCACGCTGCTGTGCATTAAATCCTGGGCACCCAGCTGGTTGGTCTAAGCTAGAAACATCCTGTGCCCTTGCGACGGCGGTACTGAAGACAAGTCCATGCAGTTCTGGTGAGGTGGAGTCCTTGCAGGAGGCCCCTGGCGCACAGTGCTGTCTTCTATTACACGGGAGGCTACAGTCCATCCTATTTCTCACATGGCAAAACGAGTAGGGCATGAACAAACGGAAGCAGTGCTGGACGTCTACATAGGCTGACAGTACATCGGTGCTCCAACAAACATTGAATGTATGTGTCTCCGGCCAGCATGAGTCATTTATATTCAAGCCCAGTCACAGGACCCTCATATTCACATATACTTGTTGGAGGCTGTGGATTGTCCATCACTGGCCTCCAGGATCCAAATACAGGGGTAAACCCTAACGGGACATGCCTTGCAGCAGGCCCCTGACACATGGTGCGGTCTTCCTACATGTGGAAGGCTACAATCCATCCTAATCTTCACAGAGCTAACCGAGAAAGGCACGCACAAAGAAAAGCAGCACTGGACTTTTACACACACTGATAGTATATTGGTGCTCCAATAAACATTGAATGTTTGTGTCTCTGACCAGCATGAGCCATTTATATTAAAGCTCACTCACAGGACCCCTATACGATTTGGAGTGGAGATCCAGGAGAAACAACGTACGTATTGTCAGAGTCCCAGAATCCACCTGCAAAGGCCAAATGAATATCATTGTGGAAGCACTTCTCAAATCCTTGTTTGCCACAGCTTCATTTTTTGAACAATTCCTGGTGGAACGTGCACATCACACCCTGGCCCCGACACCTAGGCCAGGGTCTCCCCCACCGCACCATTATACTGAGGCTGTTAAACTACAAAGACAGAGAATTAATCCTGAGACTGTCCAGAGAACTAGGTACGTTGAGATACAAGGAAAGCAATATTCATATCTACCCAGATTTTGCTGCACGGGTGCAAGCCCAGAGGAGCACATATGGCCCGGTGAAGAGACAACTTGGGTTACGCCGGATTCCGTACGCATTGATCTTCCCAGCAAAACTGTGGATTCAACACGGTGGCAGGGTGCATTTTTTTCGAAAATCCTGCTGAAGTTATGAACTATGTAGAATCTTCTATTTCGCTTCCACCCTGGCTCCAGGACGCAGACCAAAACAGAAGCCCGAGGCCCGACGATGAAAAAAGGGATCCTGCAGACTGAACTATGAAGCCTATAATATCCTATATACTTTGCACAAAAAGCCTGAGCAATCTGTTAGCACCAACATATCAGTTTTAGAGTTGCCCGGGTGGTGGCGTGCGGTTGTTGGCTGCCATGGGTTTCTGCAGTTTACGCACTTCGGGAAAGTTCCACGAGTTAAAGGGGGTAAATCATCCAGTTGGAGTCGATGGTGCGGGTGGTGGGATGGGTCCAAGTATTAACCAGTCCAAGTTTAAACCTAAGTCAGAACTCGATATGTCAGGTATAATATGCGGGGGTTGTGGTGTGAACAACTTTCCCAGAAAGGTTGTCGATACGTTTTGGAGGGCATGGGGGAAGAGATGGGTGGTTTGAAGAGGTTAAACATTTTGAAAACAATGGTCATGCTGAAAGCAATTTTATGAACAATAAGTGTGCACACATTATATTTGTTGGCAGAGTTTGTCGTAGATGGCAGCTAAAGGACCCTAAGGTAGAGGGCTGCAAATTAAGCTGCTGACCTGGAATGTCTGTGGCGTTAACAACCCAGGTCAGGCAAGGAAAGTCAGTGGATATGTGTCAAGGCACGGACCCCAGATATTGATGTTGCAGAAGACACATGCCTCCTTTGCTCACAATTGGGGTCCTTTGAGATATTACCCAGAATACTCAACGCAGGCCAGAGGTGTCCTTACTCTTGTCCATCCCACGTTGGGTTTCCGGTTTACTAGAAGCAGGGTTGACCCCTGGGTTGGTATGTACTGGTGTGGGGTGAGGTAGCTGGCCATCAAACTGAATTGGTTAATACTTTCAGCCCTAATCTGGATGATCCGGAGTTCTACCATACAATCGCTGACATGCTGATCCCACTAGATGGAACCTGGGTGATATGGGGGGAGATTTTAATACCATTATAAACACAAAGTGGGATCGGTCCTCTGATGCTCCATGGGTGCTCACGAAAGCAGCACATATACTACACCAAATCTTACTACAGCTCCCCCTCCCGGATATATGGCAAACATTTCACCCACATAGCAAAGAATTCACGTACTATTCTACAGTTCATGACTCGGAATCCTGTATAGATTATTGCTTATTAACTGCCCGAATCGCCAATATGGTTCAGAGTTGTGATATCCTCCCACGCACATTGTCCGACCACTTTCTGGTGTCTCTGACCCTTGAACTGTCTGACTCTCCACCACAGGCAACACGATGGAGGATGTCTTCTGCAGTCCTATGAGATTCCTGCGTGACTGAAGCTCTACATGTTGAAATCACTGAATTCTTCGCCATCAATGTGGGATCTGTCTGCACTCATGCAGTGCTCTGGGAGATATTCAAAGTTTGGGTAAGGGGCATTATTATGGCCAAAACCTCTGGATCACTCAAAAGAATTAGAAGAGAACTAGGCCAAATTGAAACCCATCTCAGGGAACAGGAAAACAAATATGGCGAGGCACACAAGGAGGAGACCCTAGCAAGGATTCAGGAGCTATTGGGTGAATGCTACAAATGAGCAGATAGGGAGGTATTGTATATGGCCACCCCTGCCAGGGCTCGAAGATATGGGACAAAGCTGGTAGATCACTTGCAAATCTGTTAAAAGCAGAGAATTATCGCAATTTCATTGCAGGGACTCAAGCTGCACATGGTACGATCACGACCCATGACAAAGGCCTCAATGACACTTTCACACAATTCTATTCTATTCTATATTCCAATCACGATGAGGTCACAGAAGACAAACTCTCCCGATACTTAATGGCATTGGAACTCCCCACGATCTCGCCCGAAGCCAAACTCACTCTGGATAACACAAGATGAGATTGTCAGTGCCATTTGGTCACTGGCACCTGGAGAGCGCCGGGTTCAGTTGGCCTGGGGATTGAACTATATAAGGAATTAAACCAGGAGTTGGCTTCTATCATATTAGGGGGGTGGGAGGAATCCATGGAACAAGGTTCACTCCCGCAGTCAATGCGCGAAGCTATTATTACAGTGTTACTTAAACCTCACCGAACCTTGCATGATGTGGCCTCATATAGGCCTTTGCCGTTGATCAATATGGATGCTAAAATATTCACGAAAATCATGGCTTCAAGGCTTTTCCCAAGTATGCCCCAATTGGTGCATCCGAATCAATCGGGCTTTATCCCTACGAGATCGACCGCGTTGAATCTCTGTCGCTTATTCGGGGTGATGGCACAGGTGAGTCCCCATGCAACGGCTGTAGTGGCCACCCTAGATGCCGAAAAGGCATTTGACTCTCTGTCGTGGGGATATCTGTTCATGAGGCTGCGCTGTTTTGGGATCGGCCCTTACTCCCTGAGCTATGTACGACTCCTGTATTCCAACCCGGGAGCAAATGTCCTAACAAATCGGACACTTTCGGCATTATTCTCTCTCGGGAGGGGCACCAGACAGGGCTGCCCCTTCTCTCCAGTACTCTTTGCATTTACTATTGAGCCCATGGCCGCTTTGGTTAGAAGGGTACATGGACACAGGGGGATTAGAATAAACAACCCTCTGCAGATTATATCATTATATGTCGATGATAACGTCCTATACGTCCGGGACCCTGAACACAACCTCGCACCCATAATGAATGACATTCATGCCATTTCCCACTATTCAGGCTACAGAATAAATGATTCCAAATTGGAATTGTTTCCCAACACACCTATTACCATGCATCAACCCAACATACGGGGTGGGCACTGACACGCTTCTGGTAATTGGGCATCATGGTGTTGGGCGACCAATAATCATTATACGCAGACAACGATGAGAGTTACTTCCAACAACTATCTACAAAGCTACTGTTATGGGCAAAATTCTCAATTTCACTCTATGGGCGGGTGGCGCTTTTGAAAATGGTGATCCTCCCGAAATTATTATATTTCTTTCGAAAATATCCCCGTGTGGCCAGGACGTGCCTTCTTCACCAAGCTTAAATCATTAGCCTCTGCGTTTTTCTGGGTGCTCGGATTGGCAAGAATAAATTGGCACAAGCTGTCCGAACCCTATGCAAGTGGTGGTCTTGCGGCACCCGATTTTTAACTTTACAAACTGGCATCACAGGCCCAATTTGTAAGATACTGGTATAACCCTGAAGACACAGCTACACACATACCATTAGAGAAATACGTGGCATCCCCCACTGACCTTAGCTCAGTTACATTTTGTTAAAGGCATAGGGACTCCTGCATATTTGACCTTGTGAGTACTACCGTCAGTTCATGGTCGAAACTTTTGGGAAGATTGGTGTGGAGGTGCCCTATGATCATGGAACTCCACTATGGTGCTTTCCGGGAATCTCCCCCATGTTCGATGAAATGCAAAGCAATTGAAGATAGGCGACATGTACCCTGAAGGTGAATTTGTCACTCAAAACGATTTTGTGGATATTATTGGGGGCAGGAAGTTGAAATTGCTGCAATACCACCGAATGAGAGCTGCATTCCGCAAGAGATGGCCATCATTCCCGATGTAACCACATGCGCATGAATGTATAAGAGCCATCATGTCTAATGATGGCACGAAAAATTGAGTGTGCAGGTTACATGGGTTAACACAGTCTCATATTCCTCCTCAGAATTCCATTAAAGTAGTATGGGAGGGGATTGTGGGAGCCACAAAAATCGTCGCGCCTTGAAACACTTGTGTATAGGCACGTTAAAAATGCCATATCATATCATATCACAATTGGAGACGATAAATGGTGTAAATACTGTCAACTAACTAAATAGATATCTCTGAATGCTGGGCTGCGGCGGATTCAGTTTAAGATCTTGAACCAATTGCACTACACCCCTGCCAGAATGGCTAAGTTCGTGCCAGACTGTACTAGTGAATGTTTAAAGTGTGGAAGTCTGCAAGCTGATGCTTTCCATATGTACTGGTCATGCCCCCTGATTGTGTCATTCTGGGGTAGGGTTTCTGAGGCCAAAGAAGACATAGTACACATTCCATCCTCTCTGGCTCCTCTCAAGTACCCGTTTGGTGATATTGGCAAGTCCTCTGAGACTACAAGAAGTATGTTGATGTGCTGTTGCGAAGAAATGCATATTAAAATGTTGGACGTCTAAAAATTCACCCAGCCTCGACGACTGGCTACACAAGCTAACCAATGTTAATGAACGTGAAGAGCAATTTGTTATTTCTGTACCTATGACATGCCGTCCTAAGGACATTTGGGCCCCATTCAGAATGTATTTGTGTGAGATAAATTCTGATATTGACAACTCTTGAACCCAATCTGGTATGCATCTGAAAATGTTTCTCGTGATGATTACTGAAGAAGTGTTGCATATAACTGTGAATCGTGCTGCTTGTAATGTGATCATTGAATAAACAAAGATTACAAAAACAAAAAAAAGTCAAGTGCCTGACTTTGCCTGACCCGATTAACGGGACATATCCAATAAGATATGGAAGGGTTAGCCTCTTTACTCTCAGTCACCCTCTTCCTCGGCCCAGTGTTTGTGTAGAAAGGGCGGGAATTTGGGACAATGGAGAATAGGATGGGTCATGTGTATGGGAAAGAGGGTAATACCGCATCTCACCATCGGTCGCCTCACCCCCACTCCCTGAAGACACATCACCCAGGTGATCCTCCTGCACCGGTCCATCCCCAGGAACTGAATCCAAAAGCGATGGCCGTGTCCTGGCCACCTGGATGACAAGTCCCCGAGGATTAGCGGTTGAGACACCCTTTGGTTTCTCACACTTCTTTACTAAACCGATTATTAGAGCTTGTCTTTTCTTTAGTTTCAGCTGTTGCTTTCAGACTAATCGTTATTTCCGGGATTCCTTGCGCTCTTCTACATTTCCAGATGAATAAAACGTGTGCGACTCAGTCTGTTGTAAAAGTGGTTCCTCCATCAAATACGTTGAAACATTCAGTAGTAAGTCTGTGATCTCCTCAGGAGAGTTCTCCAATATTTCAACTCCCTGTGTAGTTTTCTTTACTGATTGGAGCTTATTGCTAAATCGTGCTCCATGTTTCTTTTTTTCTTCTTCTGCAGAATGATGTTATAAGTACGCACCAAATTTGGAAACTGTAGATGGGGGGAAAAGATAGATTCCTCAGGAATTTTTCTAGAGCCGCAGTTCTTATTAATGTCCACTGATCTTTTCTTTTTTGACTTCTTTGCCTTCAACTCCATTTGATTTTTAGATTTTGGTTTCTTTCTCTGGTAAAAAAACAGAGTAATTTAAAATATTAGTCTGGAAAATCTGAATTCCCTCTTCATGACATCAAAGGCTTGACTGGTCCAACATCTGTAGTGAATTATCATTCTCATTCATTGCCTTTGAATTAGTGAGGTCATCAACCTGGCATTGTAGCATGGTATTGGTGCTCCTTACCAGAGCTGGTTCCAAGCCGTCATTAATTGGAGAAGAATGTGAATAGCCATTCTCCAACGGTTTTGTGTGCCCTGCCAATTTATCGCAAACTGTTATATGACTCTCCAAAAAAGATCGTTTTGCATTAATTGTGGTAATAATTACCTTTTGTTCATTCAGGTTCACGTTCATATTTTCGTATAACCTTACCAAAGAATTTAATACATATTTCAATGTTGAAATAGTAGTTGCTCCTGGCAGAGGGATGGCACTTAAATAAGGGGCAGCCGGCGAAAAAAGCGATGGTGAAGATGACAGCGTGGACTGCTGCTTATCATCCTGCAAATTAAAAAATAAGTCCAGTGACTGTTCGAACATGAGATCTGCAGAAGGTGAAGCAACGTCATTCATCCGGGATGTTGTTAAACTTATGGGTAAATCATTCACGGTTTGACAAAGAGTGAGCATTTCGGGTACACCATTTTGTTATGCGTTGCTCTAACCCAGCGGTATTCAAACTGTGGGGCGCGACCCCCCAGGGGTCCGTGGGAGACCTCAGCATGAGATATAAAAGACATTTTTGTTTTTTTCTTCTTTTTTTTAGATTGGAAGAAATGGGCAGGGGTGGCTCACATGGTCGGGCTGAAGCATGAAACTGTCTCAGGCAACAATTAAAAAGTGGCCCACAGTTGTAAATGGATATTCATTCCTTTAGTCACAGACTGGGCCTCATTACAACTATGGTGGTACGGTAACAACGGTGCCGGTAAGCTACCAGCACCGTTGCTACCGTACCGCCATAGTAAGAGTTGCGCTTGCGGGTGCCTGACAGCCCGCCAGGTCTGACCTGGCAGGCCGTGCGGCACCTGCGAGCACAGCTCGTCGGATGCACCGGCACCGTTATTAACATTCCCATTGAGCTTATGGGGCTCAATGGGAATGGGATCTACCGGTACCGGCACCCGCGAAAGGGCAATTATCAGGTCCGCCTAACTCTGCATGACCCGGTAATTGCCCATTCGCGGGTGCCGGACCCGGATGCAACTCAGACGGCAGCCGTGCCGGTTATACCGGCACAGCTACCGCCAGGGTTGTAATGAGGCCCACTGTTTCAATAGTACCCAAGGGGGTGCTTTGTGTTAAAATGTAAGTAAATTGTGATATATTCAGCAACAATGGTCAAAATTACTAACTGCATAGTTAAGTAACTCATCAAACTAGCCCACATTGGCCAAAATGGTGGCCCATTTTGACTGGCCCACACTAGCATTTTACATTTTTGGTATAGGCTGGCAAGCCATCCATAATGGCGAGGGGGCACCACCCAGTGGCCCCTCACCCATTATGGAGGAGCTAAGGAGCCAGCCCAGTGAAACAGTGAGCACTCCCTCAGCTGCTTTTTCCAGCTGATGGAGTGCTCCTGGGCTGGCTGAACTGTCAAAGGGAAACACTGTTTCCCTGTGACAGTTCAGTTTAGTTCCCCAGCCGCACATGCTCAATGAGCCATGCAAGTGCTGGGGCGTTTTGCTTTGCCAGCATTGCATAGCTCATTGGAAATGCTGGCTGGGGCACTGCATGTCTGTATGTCCGAGGGGGAGCTCCTGCGCCTCCTCGCACATACGGACAGAGCAGCCTGGAGCAGGGCGTTTCAGCACCCACACGCAGGCCAATGCAGAAGATACGTTTATGCTAATTGTTTTAATTTAAACATGTGTATGGATGCGTGTATGCTTATGTTATGAGTGAGTGTATGGTGATGGATGCTCGTGTGAATGATAGAGTGATTGCTGTATGAATGTGCAGCACCTTGCATACACACATACTCATGTTGATTGTGTTAGGCCCAGTGGGGCCCAGGGGACAGGGATGGTATCTTTTTACTGGAAATCTATTATAGATGTCCAGTAAAAAATGTCATGCCTGCCCCCTGGGCCCCCCAGCACCATTTGCAAACTTTTTGGCTATTTACCCATTTTTTTGTTAAAAGTATGCTCTACAATGCAACATTTTAACCCCTTATTTTAAAAGAATTCACAGGGGTTTAACCGCCCCCCGATCCCTCCATTTTGGTTCGGGCTCCCTCACTATGCTCGGTCACTATGGCATTTTTGGGGGAAATAGTTATGCCCCTCCACTTAAACAAATCACCAGCCGCCACTGGCCCTCAGACTGTGTTGGGAACGGGATGGGGGGAACCCAGGGACTATGGTGGGAGCACAATGGTCGGGAAACATGGGATAGTGGTGGGAGCAGAGTGGGGAGAGCCCAGGGTGTGTAATGGGATGGGGAGAGACCAGGGACTGGGTAGGAGTGGGATGAGGGAGCCCAGCGACTGTGATAGGAGCAGGTGACGGCGCAATATATACTGTCCATTTGGCATTTCTGGGGGGTCCCGACCTGCCCAAATTTTGATCAGGGGGGCCCCGGCCAAAAAAGTTTGAAGACCACTGCTCTATACTCAAAGGTGGTTCTCTTAGCATAAGAGGGTGCGTCTAAGAATACTCTAGAGTTAGTACTGGTCCAGCCTTTGGATTCAGCATGGTGTCGAAGTTCAGCTTTCATGACAATGGCAGGGTTTGAGCTAGTTTTAAATAGGTTTCGCTGTCATTAAGTTGATTAAACCGTTCTGTATTATAGACTGCGGTATCTGTTAATTGACATTGGCATCCATCTGTTTGCAAATGTTTAGCCATTGGGTTTATAGGCGGGTTGCCTCTATTCTGTTCAGCCGTCTGTCTGATTCATCAGCAGTGACTGCAAATGCATTCCCACCAGTGGAGGACTCATTAACATATGCAATGGGATGTGATGTCACCAGAAATTAGCATATCAAGGCGAAATATGCAAATTTAACTCAATTGGGTTTGCATAACCATACAAATAGCACAGGGCGAAAGGGCATTTGCCTTTCATAAAATCAACACACCCATAAAACCAAGGGGGTATATATTTTCTTCTAATAGTGTTTGAAGATGTTAAACAGGGTTTACGTTTTGAACGCCACGAATCAATGCCAGTTTTTTCCCTGGTGAGCGCACTCCCGATATGTGACATTTCCAGGTTTAGTTGTTGGAGCTGGTGCAAGGAATTTTGACACTCTAGACAAACTATCTGATAGGTGCCCCCAAAGTTGTCCCAGTTCCCAGTCCCAACCCTGTAGATAGGAAGACATTTGCCTGTGTCCAAATCGGATAGAGAGGGATTTGTCATATGTTCAGAAAGCGTGCGAGAGAGGGGTTTCCCAATTAAGTTCAGGGATAACAAAGAAAGGTAGGTAATTCCATACAGTAATTACAAGTAAGATGTGAGGTATGTCCAGTCACCATATGCATCATTTGGTGAATGCGGAGATAAGGGTATGAGTTTGTGTATCAATGTGTACTGTGGGTAGAGGGGTGGGAGGATGAAGGGAAGGGAAGAAGACATAATAGGATAGTAGAGGATGAGAAACGTGGGGAGAAAGGGTGAGGCGGTGATGTATGGAGCGTCTCTAGGGGTACACAAAGTGGCAATGGGATGTGTTAGTGCAACAATGTGGAAAGAGTGGCGGGAGAACTGTGAGCGCGACAGAAACGGAGGAGAGAATATATTAGGAGACAGATAGGAGAAACAAGTACAAGGAAAAGAATTGGTGTTGGGAAAGGAAAGAGAAATTAGGGATATCTGAAAAGAAGTGAGAGCTGCATGGTAAAGACAGGGAAGAAAACAGACCTAGGGGCCAAATCAGTTAACATAAAAGGAAGCAGTGCTCGAACTTCAAAATGAGGAAGGACAGCAGTGCTCTCCGGCACCTCTTTCATGTGCAACTTTAGCAACACTACTATATCACTACCACACGTGATTCTGGAAAGCAGAAACTTAGAGCCACAGAACGTGCCTATTAGATGGGGACATCAACAATGCAGTGGACGCCAGAGATGGAAAGTCAGCATATAAACAGAACATACTTTCAAAATGCACACAGGTGTGAGCATCCCAAACATGTGACAATAAGTATAACTGCAAAGTTGTAACTGTTGCCCAGACGTGGGTCCCGTGCCTGCTGGGCCTAGAGACCCAGCCTACTCCTCACTGATGATGCTCAATGAGGCCGAAACATGTCTGGGGATGTGCGTGGTCTCGTGCAGCAGGGATGTGACCAAGCAGTCTGTCTGGACTGCCCGTTTGGGGTTGTTGCCAAGCCTGATATGCATATGGTCTTTCCCCTTTTGTGATAGCTTGGTAGGTGAAGAACGATGGTCTGGAGTGTTGCCCAGAGCAATGCCAGAGTTTAAGGTGTATTCAGAACCTTCCAGCCATCACCTCTGTGGTTTGCCCTTAATTGTAATACATGGCTTTTGTCCAAACCATTGCCCATCCAAATGACTGTCTTAGAAGTTAAGGCCAATCCTAACTGAGAGAAACAGAATATTTTAGCTGAAAAACATTACATTATTTTAAGATCAATCTGAACTGATCAGTCAAGCAAATGGGGGCCGGATTCTGATTCGTGTCTGTCACTTGGGAAAGATTTAAAGGATTCCCCTTTGAACCGTAAAGTGACATCGCCATAGTAAACCTCGCCCAAAGCTCAAACTTGAGGAAGGCCAACAACAGTGCAAAGGAATATCCGGCATGAAATTATGCATATTTCAACTGCCAGCGTATGTTCTGCTCTTTGATATGCCAATACAAAACAAATTCTTAATCACGCAAAGTGTGTGCAAACGTATCCAAAAAATTGCGCTCGCTTTTTTTTGTCGCAAGTGACTTGTGAATTCTATATGCAATTCTTTTAAGGTTATCTATTTATTATATTACAATACATGGCAGTATGCAATAGCAATATAAAAGCCTGTATATATGTTTCTTATTACAGACTAGTTGTGACATCACTGCTTACCTGTAATAAGAAAACTGCATCATAACTGCTCTGTAATCAGTTATTGGGCTTCAGTTGTGATGTCACAATGCCTGCTGCTTGAGCCAGCACAGGGCATAATTCCATCTGCCTCTATAGCACTTAATTAAAGAAGTGACATGCTTTCCAAATCTCTTTCTAGTATGCTCCCTTTCTGCGACAGTTTATGGCAACTGGACTGTTTAAAGCAGTATGTTTATTTCATGCAGTGCTGGAGTTTAACGCATGTCGGCAAGAATCTGCAAGGTATTGCTTATTTTAAATCACAGAACGAAAAGGGATGCATTTTATTAAACTTAAAACTATTTTTCTGCAACACCTTAGAACCTGCATATTGGGTTGTCTTTTAATCCAAAAAGTTCCTACATTGGTTAACTGTATCAGTCACTGGAAGAGATCTTGCAATACATTATGCATGCAGCCAGGTATTCAAGGGGCTGGCAGGCTGGCAGTGCATATGGGCATATATTGCAATGAATAAACTACCCACTACTATACACCTTGAAGATCTGCAACCTTATAGAGGAACCCGGCTTTTGGCATCCTTCCTGTTTGGTCACGGAACTCCTCAGTGACTTACAGTATCCCTATAAGGTAGGTAGGGGGTACTTTATCCATACATTGTATTGCTCCTTGTTCACAAGAGATATATTTTACGCTGTCACATGAATGGATATTGGGGCCAGATATACATGTTGGCATTATCATTCTTGTCACCCTGGAGGGTAAAAAAGAGAGAGTCATTAAGGTGCAGGGCTAACACTCAAGACCAGGCTCCACCTGGTAACAAAAGGTCCCATTCAGCATGCCCGTGTCATTCAGAGCCCCTTCACATTTAAGGATGACTCAAATCCCAGGGGCAGCACAAGCAAGGTCATGTTTGTCACCATGTTCACCTTACTATAGGTGTAGTTACAGTGCTCTGCGGTCCACTTTGTAGACTTTTATCCTTTGCACTAGTAATTGCACCCCCCACATCTTAAGGGGGAGGAGTGACTCTGACAAATAAGTGGTCATTTTCTGTTTCAGTTCTCCATTGGCTACCTTTCTTTGTTCTGCTATGCAAAGGCAGATAAACCTGCCCAGTGATTAACTGCAGCCACTCCCTACTCCTATGCTACTACAATGTTTCAGACACACAATGAGCGGGCGCTGTTTCTCGTCAATCTTGTGAGTTCTGTCCTTCCCGTATCTTCCCATTCGGCCTACTTCGTTCTGTGCTGGTTATGTTTCCTCCCCTTTTGTCTCTCCTTTCTATAGTTTTTCCTCCTGGTGCTGTCCTGGGTACTCAGAAACCTGAGGGCTTCTAAGCCTTATCCTGCTCCTCTCCTTCTGAGTAAGATTCTATAGTGGGCCTTCCCAATTCCTGGAGAAAACTGTGGAGTTTGTTTCTGCTAACCAAATGTCACGACTGCACCACTGGAGAACCAATTGGCCCCCATCGTGGAATATTTGGGACGCATTCATCACCATAATCCTCCCCGGACAATGTCTATTCATATTTTTGTCTTTATTTTCCATTTGCAAGACTTTGGTACTTCCTTATTTAATTTCACAAACTACATATCCCATAATGCAACTTGTGGCAGTTCTCACTCCCTGGCTATTCCTATGCAGAAGCCTTAGAACCACAATCCCCAGAAGCCTTAGAGATCAGTGCTATTTTCACTTTCCCAGGACCAGACAGGGACGAGGCAGATTACCTTCAGGTGTGCTGCTCCGGGTGCTGCTAATATGCCTGCTTCAGCACAAGGCAGGCCAGTATTTAAGCAGCTGCCTGCAGGAGCACAGGGCTCTTTCACTGAGTTCGCTCCCAGCCCATTGTGCTTTGATCCTTGGATTTCTGCTGTGTCCTTTTGCTTCCAGAACCTGCTCCTGTTCCAGTGCCTTGTGCTCTCTGCCTTGCAGCCATTCTGCTCTGCATGCACTGCCTTGCACCTCTGTGCTTCCTGCATTGCAGCACTGCTCCCCTGTCTGCAGTCCTTTGTTGCCTGTATGCAGCTCCTTGCTCTCTACCACCAATGATCTTGTTCCATGGCTGCAGTTCCTTGTTCTGTGCCCACAGCCTGTGTTACCTGGCTTTAGCTTTCTAGATTCCAGTTCTGAGTGCCCTTGTTATTCCAGTCTATAGTTACATTTCCTTGTTACCAGTCTGCAGTTCAATCCTTGTATTAAATAGTGCATAGTTGTGGTCCTGAGTTTTCTTGTTCCTGATTTATAGTTCAGTGTGCTGTTCCTTGATTCCAGTCCTTAGTTTATAGTATGCTGTTCCAGTCAACTGTACCCTTGCACTTAGATTCTTGTCTTCTTGCTGTTGCTCTTTCTTCCTGTTCTGTCCTGAACCTTGCTCACTTTGACTTCCTATTCCTTCCCTGGATATTTCTGTTACTGTTCTTGTCCTCACTTGTACTTGTGTAATTCCTTTGTTCACGGTTTGGCTGTGTTTCCCAGCAGGCAATCTCTGCCCCTTTCCTTTGTCGGGTTTCAGTATTGTACAATGTGCCATATTTTTAAGAGTGTGCTGGTTCCTGTTTCGGGAGGCAGTCACTGTTCAGTTCCTGCTCGACCCATACAGGCTTCAGTCTTGTGAGTACTGGTTCCTTGTTCGTGCCTTAGGGTCCAGGCACAGACACCCAGTGCTGCTGCTCCTTTCCATGAGCATTCAGAGTGGGGCCCTGTAATATAACCAGCTCAGAAGGCTACAGATTCCCCAGACCCTGTGGGAAACTCTACACCCATTCTGCATACACCCCAAGTGGGCCTCTAAAGTGTTTGTGTTACTTGTGCCCCCTGACCCTGTCTGTTCAGTGCCTTTGTTGCCTGTCTGTAGTACTTGTCTATCCTTTCTTGTCTGCAGGATTCCTTACAATCCTGTCTATTGTGCACTTTTCTCCCCTCTGCTTTGCGGGCACGTCTCGCCCTCAAGCCCCTGACACGAAATCCTCACCTACTGCTGGAGGTTATTTCTACTTCAAGCTTTTTCCTCCCCTCTAACAATCGTTCACATGTCTCATGAAGTCACAGCCCACCTGTGATTCATTCTGGAGGCCTGGAGGGACCGGTTAGACCTCACCAAAGCCTCCAGACGTCAGCGTGAGCAGGTAAAGCCTGTAGCTGATAGCTACCTTGTTGGTCTAATGCATCCGCTACAGAATCTTTGTGTAACCTGAAATTCACGGGGTTGGATCCATGTGGCCCATTCAGGCTCTCACTATTTTGAGGTAATTAAAAAGAGTGGTATTGAATAGAGTAACGTTAAGATTAGTTGGTGGGGCATGAAGACACGTCAAAATGTAAACAGTGCTATGTAAGTGTAGTTATTTATATTAGCACAGTGGAACAGTGCTAATGGATTCACTTTTTGACTGAAAAGAGGGCAATAGTCCTATGTTGTTACTATGCCCACTCTCACAGTGTTGCCAAATGCAACAAAATGGGGACCTTAGTATTCTTTTCACTTTTGTATTCTGGCACTTTTGGGTTTGCGTTTACCACTAGAAATCCAAGGCCAGGTGTATCAGGATGAAACATAAAAACTAAGAGGTGAGCTACTCACTTGTAGGATGGGTCAACGAGATCACTGTTGAAAAATAAAGAATGTTAGACCCCAGCAAGTAGTTTGTTTTTAACGCGAAAACTTTGAGATATCCAAGCCCAAGGGGGACAAAGGCATAGATGGGTTGAAAGCATAGCGACAGAGTAAAGAAGGGCCAGATAGCACAGAGGTACACTTTCTACCCCCACCATGCTGAAGTTATTATTTTGAGACATGTGAATAGGTTGTTTGGGGTGCAGTGGGCACGGAGTGCAATGTCCCCGCATGCATGGTACACATAGGCTTCACTATTAAGTCTCTCATTTTCTTCGTTATTTTTTATTAATTTATATACAGGGAGGACCAATGCTATTTTGATCACAAAAGAACATACAATAGATAAGAAATCAGATTGAGGGGAATCGGTGAGCTCCTTACAATGGTGTGAGTTTTAGTGAAATTCTGACCAGGTTGTGGGGGACAATACATGTGCAGACCTACATAGATTAAGGACAACGAACATTAGACATTTTTAGGCACAGGAGGGCGGTATGGCCAGCTGTGTATCTGTGAATCCGGTAAAGCTGAAAAGGGCCATCACGAGGGGTGTGCACGGGTGGGGGCAAACTGCCCCTGCCCTCGCGGGTCACGGTGTCACGAGAATAGATTAGCCGAGGTCAGCCGTGAGTGTGCTGCCATTGATTTGCTGCTGGCTGCAGAGCCAGCCTGCAGACATCAGAGATGCACAACAAAACAAAAGCTGTGCGCACTCAAGACTTGTACATTTCTCAAGGTGTGAATCACACCATCAACAATGGGCTGGCCTGGTCTCACTGCCGCCTGCCCTGGCAGGGATGTGTGAGCTTGCTCAGCCAGGGCCCAACCAGGCCCAGCAACCAATCAATGACAGTTTACTGCCACTGGTGCTTTGGGAAGCTAGTCCAGTGCATGTGCGACTTGCATGGGCACTTTGGTCTCCTAGTTTGTCCTTTGTGCACCCTTAAAAGGATTCCTTCTTCTTCCTCGCTTTACAGGTGCGATTGGTGACACCGAGGGCACTTATGTTTGTTTTTAACGCCATCCAAAGAGCATTCCATATGGCAATGCCTTACTGTTGCCCAAATAGCTGAAATAGGGTGTCCTTGTGTTCCTCCATACGGTAAATGTGTCCACTTTTGGTGCATCAGACTCAGTGCACAGTTTTGTCATGCAATGTGATGTACTTGACAACATTTGCATGTGAGAAGTGCAGATTTGAAGGATGCACCAGAAACATGCACATTGTGTCGTATGTGCTGTCAGATGCACTGTTGCTTTGTTTTTCTTTTGCCCAACATTTGGTGCTGTGCAGCCCACCTTGCATTTTTGTTAATTTCTTTTTTAATACATGCCTCACTATGAGAGGCGCGATCATGTACATACATCTATGCATACTTGTGCATCTCACTGAGATGCATATGTGTTTGTAAATCTGCCCCAATGTCTTCTTCTGTGTACAACAGTTTGGTGAATTTATTTTATAAATATAATTAATTAAATAAATAATTATCATACATCACATTTCTGCATGCAAGGACCAGTAGACAGAGTGGACAAAATAAATATTGACGATTGTCATCCTTTTTGGTCTGGCTTTCTATTTTTGCTTATAGCAAAACAAAAGGAAGGTTTTAAATACATCTTAACCTCTGTCATTGCTCTAGAAAAACAAAACAGAGCATTGTTCTTTAGCCTGCCAAGCCATTACAGAAAGGGGTAATACCATATGCAAACCAGGCTTGATCCCACCCAAGAAAAGGCTTCAACCCAAGATTATTTTTTGGTTGAAGAAGTTTTGCATAAAATATCACTGCACTGTGAGACAAATACAGTTTTCTGGATCTGGAGTCATGCATTTGAGCAAATACCTCAATGCGTTGAGCAACTCTATAGTCAGGTTTTATTTAAATAACAGAATGATATATTAACATAAGCTCTGAAGTGAATCACAGAGCTGCAGATAAAACACAGTGGCCCTCATTACGACCCTGGCGGAAAGTGACTGACCGGACCGCCACAGCGTAAATAGCGTTTCGGCCATTGTACGAAGGAGCAAAGTGCGGCCCATTCCGACCCATCGGGCACGAGCACCACGGCATGGCGGAAGTGCAAAGTCCGCGATGGCGGAAAAGACCCCAAAACGGCCCACACCGCCGCCGTACGGCGCCCTAGGTGCAATACTGCCACCCATCACAGCGGACACCGCAGTGTGCGCCTACCGGAAAGTACGGTGACCGGAAATATACGGAAACGGAAGTTAAAACATGGGCCCGGAACGGGAAACATCCCGCGTACACCTATAAAACCACTAAAACCACACAACCACTAAAAACACTACCCTGAGACACACCCCAACCCGTCATCCACCCTAGCGAAACCAAGAAAAATGGGAAAAGTAGCGAAGAAAGCGTGCGACCGCAAGCGGCAGGTCCACTTCTCCCGTGAGGAACTCACCGTGCTAACAGAGACCCTCCAGGAGAATGCTGCCGTCGTCTTCTGCACACAAATGACCAGGACGGCACTTGCAAACAAGAAGGCCATATGGGCTCTGGTGGCACAGCGGGTAAGTGCGGTGGGGACCGCACCCCGCACCCCACAGCAATGCCGAAAGCGATGGGACGACCTGCGGATACGCGTCCGCAGCATACTCTCTGCCAACCGCAACATTGCCACAGCCACCGGGGGAGGTCCTGAATCACCCATCAAGTTGACCCCCTGGGAAGAAATCTGTGCCTCCACCATCGGAATGGAGAGCATAGAGGGAGTCGGAGGGATGGAGAAAGGAGTGCAGACATCCGAAGATTCAGGTAGGTGGGCCAGATAAAACAATGCCAAATCCACAAAGTCCAACCATGTGAAGTACCATGTGTCCACATAGTGCAACAGAAACACATGTCCAGGAGAACGTCCACACACATCGGCCTGATAGCGCACGTTAAAACCCACAATAAATACATAAATAATTAAAAACCCCTAAAACACGCACTACACGTGCAGCAGGCACACCCTAACTGCAGGCTGCCAAACAACTGCACCCTCACTCCACACACAAATGAAAGCACCTCCAAGGCCCCGACCCAAATCACCCTCAGGTACCACCCCAATGCATGTGATACAATGCCATTCCAATTCCCACAGACCCATCAATAACCCTCGCCCTCCTTTACTCCACCACAGGGTCCGATCCAAACGACGAGCTTCAGGACACCCCTACCAGCACACCTGCAAAGAGGGCCAAGACCAACGGCCAAAGACCCTCCACCTCAGCTGCACGCATCAAGACACGGCAGCAGCACAAATCAGGTGGCAGCACAGAGGAGGGAACATCAACAGGCACCCCAGCAGCCAGCATGCCCACACCACCACCACCACAGGTCCCCCCAACGGATGCCACAGAAGGCACTGCCTCTGGTGGCAGCAGCACCATAGGTGACACCCCATTGATGGCAGCATGCTCCGACACAGAAAACGGGGATGTCGAAGACAGATCCATCCATGACCTGTCCCAATCCCCCTGTCTGTCCCATCCCGTACAACATGAGGATACCACGCAGGGGCACCCACAAGACGACGACTGGCCATCCCCCACAAGCCCTGTGGCAAGGCAACATGAGGTCAACAGCCCCTCTGTGACACCCCCGCAAATGGCCATGGCCCAGCAGAGGCAACAGTCCCTCGACCAGTTAATCGTGCAACAGCAGCAACTGGCCACGCTCCTCAAGGACCATGCCGATGAATGTGGGGGCACTAAGGCAGACATAGAAACATCAACTGAGACACTTAGGGCAGAAATGGAGAGAGGTACAGAGACACTAAGGGCACAAATGGAGAGTAGCACCGAGAGCCTGGGAGTCCAAATGGAGAGAAGCACCGAGAGCCTGAGGGGGGAACTGCATGCGACGTCCAAGGACGTATGTGCCGAACTTGCCGCAGTGCGCCGTGTGCTCACTGAGCTCTCGCAAACCCTTAGGGACATGCATGGACGTGAGCAGGCAGAGACATCATCCGTTGCAAGTTCCGTCCAGGGCAGCCCCCAACGTAGATCTGGGAGGAACCTGCGCTCCACAGGCAGGGGTGCCCCTGATACCCGCAGAGGGGGCTTGCAATAGCGACTGCCCACTGACAATGAGCATCTTTGGACACTGGTGTTCGGGGGGGAGGTAGGAGGGTGTAGGGGGTGTGTTGGGCTCACTTGGGTGGCGGGTCGATAGGGTGTTCAACATGATATCACATATGCCATAAACAGTGCACGATCAACCAATGAGATGTGTGGACATTGATCTTTGTGTACTAGGCCATCATAGGCGTACAGTCCATATTGTGCATGTCCCAGACACACACAGTGCCACGAGTCCCGTGTCCATGTATCAGCCACCAGGCGTGAGTGCTAGAAGCATACATCAATGAGATGCTGACGAATGTCACGGCCCTCCGGTGCCTCGCAGACTCCTTGAGGTGCTGCCACATCCCCGCCCTCATCATGACCATCATCAGGTGCTTGCAGTTCTGCGTCAGGGGGCATGGGCACATTTCTACGTACGCACATGTTGTGGAGCATGACACATGCCATCACCATCTTTGCAACCTTCTCATGGCGGTACAGGAGTGCCCCGCCAGACCTGCTGAGGCAGCGGAAACGACCCTTCAGTAGGCCGAATGCCTGTTCTATGACTACACGGGTACGTGAGTGGGCATGGTTGTAGTCCTCCTCATGCTGGTCCCGTGGGTTCCGGACTGGTGTGAGGAGCCATCTCTTCAGTGGATATCCAGCATCACCTGTATGTGGACGAGAAACGTATGATGTGGAATGCCATTGCTACGTACGCACACCCCCCCCCCTTCCTGCCAGGTCATTGCCGAATCACATACCCCACATTATCATGCATGTAATGAGACTCACCGAGTAGCCAGGATCTGTTCCCTGCGTGTCGCTCCATGTAGCGTGGTATTGTAGAGTTCCTCAAGACCATAGAATCATGGGTTGATCCAGGGAATCGGGCACAACAATGTGTAATGATCCTGTTGGAGTCACACACCATTTGTACATTCAGAGAATGAAATTGTTTTCGGTTGCGGTACTGGGCCTCCATGGCATGTGGGACGACCGATTCCACATGGGTGCAGTCGATGGCACCAATGCAACCCGGTATGCCGGCAAGTGCATGGAATCCCACTTTTGTGTTGGTAATTTCCTGCTCCGAGCGTGGTAGGGAGATGTAGTCGTCTGCGTGCTGCAGGAGGGCATCGAGCACTTGCAATAGTGTCTGTGAGAACAGTGGCTGAGAAATGCCATGCAACTGTCCGACTGTGTGCTGGTAGGTGCCTGTGGCCAGGAAGTGGAGTACAGACACCACCTTCAGTAGGGGTGGGATGGCGGTTGGGCTGTCTATCATGCTGACAAGGTCAGCCTGTGTCATGTCCACAATGGCGGCTATGGTGTCCCGGTCCAGACGGTAGAGGGTGTGGATCTGCTCATCAGTGAGGTTGAACGGATGTGCTTGGAGGCGTGGGATTGCGGGCTGCCTGCGTGGTGGTAGTGGCTGTGCTGGCGGCCCTTGCTGGCCCTGCCTTGCCCTCCTCCTCCTCCTGCGTCTCCTCCGTGCGGCCGGTTGTAGTTGGTGTTCGTCTTCTTCCTGGAGTTGGAGTACTTGCAGTGCTATCAGGTCCCCCAGGGCCAACATCGCGAGTCCTGCCGGTAGCATTTCGGTGTGGTTGTGGGAGGAGACTGGCTGTGCAATTTATGTGTTTTCAGGCTGTATGGCCTCCACCTGTGGTGATTCATTCCACCTGTGCAAACTGCTCTCCCCTTTGGCCGAGCACGTCCCGCACACAACGCTGCAATTCGGGGAATGGCATCTTGCTATTGCAATCATGTATTTGTACCCGATGGCCGTGTAACATTGGTTGATATGTTCATTCTGCTATGGTCCCATTGTTTCACATACTATCTGTGCAGTCGCGAACAGACTTGTGAAGGGTCAGTGGTACGTAGTACTCGAGTAACGGTGGGCCCTCATGCATCACTGTACCGAGTTGCAACGACGGGCGGGGCGTCCCATTTGTGGGTGAAGGCAGTTGCCATTTTCACACACAGCCGCACTAGATGGATTAATTAGTGATTTCAAACGGCCACAGATGCTTCTTCGACGTGATGTTGCAAATAAGGAATTCGAAGGGCGGCGCTTTCGGTTTTCAGCTAGCGGCGGGGAAATGCCCACAGGTCTGACTGCAAATATAACGTACTATTGTTCAATGTCCTTGGGACAGGGGCCATGGCGAGGATGCAATGATTGATATGAATGGTTTGGGATGCGCAATAGCGACGTGGGCGATGAGGCCGGACGTTCCCAAATACATGTTACTTCACAACACTGGCATTACGGGCTGGGGCACTGTGGATTTTGCAGGCTGCATAACGCACAGACTCAATGGATATTTCTAATGTTATGTGAGTAAATATTCAGGCGTTTTACTCCCGGGATGAGGGAATGATGAATGGATGCATGGGCAGGTGATTTGATACAGAGTTTGCCATGTACAGGGCTTCTTGGAATCTATACGCCTCCCCTACGCTATGTGATGCAGGGCTGCCATAGTGGGACCATCGTCTATCTGGCCTTGTTGAGCCCTCCCTGTCTCGACGCGCCCTCAGACACTTGTGTCCATGCACGTTACCAATCCCATCTGATGGATTCTGTTTTGACAGACGCATGCACAGGTACACTCGTTTGTGATGGTGTTTACACCTCGATATAGATAGTTATGAGTCGCAAGTGGTTTTTGGGTGGTGATGAACCTTTGGAGTGGGCTAGCATGCATATGGCTGTGGATTTAGTGTGATCATTGAAGTGAGTTGTTCGAATGTAGTTCTGATGGCCATTCTGTTCTTTTTCTTTTCTTTTGGTTGACAGGTATCTCCTCCCCTTTTGCCACTGCCATCTGTATGCCACTCCTGCAGATGGGTTATACTCCCGACACCTGCTGCTTCGTGTTAATCAGTGGAGCAGCATTACGATCTTATGGGACGATCGCCAATGGGCCACATGCCCTTACGCAGTACTGGTGGCTCGGAGCAACATTTCGGCCTTTCAGCTGGACTAGTGCCTCCCCATTGGGACGGCCCTGCGGTTCTGTGCGCTTCCATGTTGCCTTTTCGTACGTGAATGTGGCTCTGTGTACCATGATGGTACAGGGCGTCACACAAGTAGTGGCTGGTCATTTCTTGCGGATGCAGCCCACAATGGTGAAATGTGTTTTGGAGTTCATGGCCTGATGGCTGTATGGGCTTGGTGATTTTGTTGTGCATTAAATTTCTATTCTGATTTGGCCCGTGTAGCGTTCTTCTTTGCAAGTGATGTGGCATATTCCTATTTGGGGAGCGATGTATTGTGAGGAGATCTGCATTGGGTTCCAGCTTCGGAGTTTAGTTGCGTGGTACTGTACTGGACGCGTTTGCCTACGAAGCCCGTGAGGTCAGGGATGGGGGCTGCCAATATGACTGTTTGAATGTTGTCATGCTCAGGGGCGGGGGATTGGGTTTTGTGTAACAGATGCCGGTCAGCCAGGTGGACTGGTGGAATGATGTGATTTTCGGAATATTGCTGGTCACAGGTGCCTGTGTTTGCGTGCGTTTCTTGGTGGGGGACTGTGGTCATGTCCATTGGGATGGCTTCTGTATTCGTGCCATCTGTGCCCTGCAGCTCCCATTGGCCCCTCTTGTGTTTCATTTGTTCGTTGGCATGCATGGGTGACTTGTACATTTCAATGGTTGCATTGTGACTTCATTGCACCTACGGGGAGTTGTACTTTGTGGGCAGGGAGCGGTGTACAGGCACTCAGTGGGGCCGTTTACGGTTGATTCGCGATGCCGTACTTCTCACCATGGCGGAATGGTTCATTCCGCCATGCTTGATGGCGTTAGGTACATGTCCGCTAGGGTCGGAATTAGCGTACCCTTGCGCCATGGTGGTGTTTACGGTTTGGCATGGCGCGCACGCGCGTGCTTGGTGCAGTTAGCGTTGGCGTTCACTACGGTGTCGCTAATGGCTTCGTACTTTGCGGTGACGGGTCATAGTCGCACCGAGCGCTATTCGATGGCGGTATTGCATTTCCGCCATCGTTTTCCGAATTCCGCCAGGGTCGTAATGAGGGCCAGTATGATTAAATAATCTGGCCAGGGTCCCACACTTTGGTTAAATGGTGAAACCGGGATGTGGACAATTGATGTGGGTTTCCTTCCCATTTTCCGCCCAAGAAGGTAAATACACTGTTTACCACTGTAAGCGCACATGTGTACAGTGGTGATCCGTAATGGTCGCCACCATGTACAAACTGCCATCAAGGCAAAGGATCCCTATGGAATCCAATCAGATTTTTTCTAGCATGAAAAAGCATGTGAAATTCATAGGGATCTCAGCCTCTCTGCTCACATCAATATCTGATGCAGGGAGAGACTCTGTCGGATTCCCTGCACAGAGCAGTGAAACCTGCAGAGTGCATTACCTGTTTCATGACTTGCTCCATCCGGGAATCAAAATTACTCAGAGGCGGTGAAATAGGCAGAGCTGGCCTCCGCATAGTTCGCTGCCTCAGTGCAAATCTCTTTTAGAAGCAACTATAAATGCAGCCCTATCCTGCGCTTCCAGATGGTGCAATTGCCATAAACTGAGAAAAGCAGAATGTCAGATAGAAAAGTAATCGGACTGCACTGTTTTTCACTTCCAAAGAGGGGCAGGGATTAAAAAAATAGTGCAGACACTCCAGGATTTTAGGGGAGCCATTATGTATTTGACATAATTTTCTTCAGTTCCCAAGCATTCCTCATTCTCCATATTTCTCTGACAGTGTGTGAGATGTTGGCTAATTTTGGCCCTGTTTTGGAAACTGTAGTAATTTCCAAGGAGATCTGTGGTAACTATCAAGAGATATCAGAGGCATATATGAAAACATTGCTATTTAGGGGAGGATTCTGAGTTTTAAAACTTGAAAAAAAATCTATCTTAAACTTATTCAAACTGCCAGCAAACTCTATCAAACGAAAGCGAATCTCATGAAAAGAATCACGCCAGTTTCAATATGTGCATTTTTATTGTACGAGTTGTTGATGCTCTGTTGTGCCGCTGCATGAATATAGCATGTCACTGAACTCCAAATTAATAAATAAGTTATTAGTTAAACATTTGTTTTTTGAAGATATCCAAGTTACTAAACACTTTAAAATGTTATAAAAGTGTTGTGTTGTGTAGGTGTGCTTGGTAAAGAAAGGAGGTGTGTTGTGTTTGTATTCAAGTTTATTGGGAGTAAATATTTGAATGTTGCTAATTTCTTGATGTGTGAAAATTCATACCTTATAACTACATCCAATTCAGTAACATTTTGGAATACAATCTTCATCTGCAGCTTGTGAACAAATTACATGCATTCCGATGATTCCAAGGACTCTAATATTACCAGACTTTATCATGCTATTCATTTTATTCATAGTTTCTCATCTTGCAGATCTCTCCAGGCCCGCCATCACCTGGCAGAGGTCCACCATTGTCAAGGGCGGATATGAAGTAGTCTGCTTGGCCCCGCGGAAGTACAGCGGCAGCTTGTTCAAACTGTACCAACGGGACACTTACTTCCCTGTGAGAGAGCATAAGGCCTCAGCAACAAACTGGAGTGTAGTCTTCCTCTTCGGCAACGGCACCCTTGTCTCAGAAAGGCAGTACAGATGCCAATACCAAACTCGGGTGTTGGGGAAGCTGATGACCTCCAACTTCAGCAAAGCTATCACAGTCACACCAGGTAAGTGTAGGTCTCAGCAGGAAGGGCTATGTTATGTTATTTATTACTGTCTCAAAATGGCTACCGTAGTAGTTTCAGAGTGCTTAGACTTGTCTCTGAAGTGGTGTATTGTGCCCGGCCAGGGGTATCCAGACCTTAGACTGGCGGCAGGAAAGAAATTGAGTGAGGGACAGCTAAGTGGATGGAAAAGCTTGTGATAGATGCAGTAGACACAGGGAGTATTGGATGCAGTGGGAGAAGAACGCTTTGTAATAGAAGGGTGCATGCCAGTCTGGCTAGTTGAATTATTGTTCTGCAAAAGGGAAGAGCCAGATATGCCCTAATGTGTTGTAGTATTTGGGTTCTGTTCCCAAGGCTAATTTGGTGAATTGCAAGTTAGTACTTAATGTAGTGTTGGATGCATGAGAGGCTCCAGCGTGTGATTGGGACATCCTGTAAGTTTGGTAACTTATTGCCCAGCCAGCTCTATATGTTGTACCCCAGGCCAAACTCCAGAATGATAATTCTTTGGCTACCAAGCTTGAGCCAACAGTGACAGAGTCAAGAATAGACTGTGTCTAAAAGTGATTGTTGTTGGTAATAGAAGGTAAGGCACTGGAGTGTTCAAACTAGTATGATTAAATTGATAAGGCTGGCACCTTGGTGTCACAAAGGGCATAATTAAGAGTTTGTTCCGTGCCATGTCATGCTAGACTTTATTTTAGTTCACAGTGAGACAGGGTGGTTCCTTACTTGTGAGTAGGCCAACAGTATAATAATACCTAGCCATCTATAGTGAGGCCAAAGACATGAACAACAGTGTGTCCAAAAGATCAGCCGTCAGCGGCCCCTCAGATAGCCAGCCAAAGGTGAGAAAAGGGGGCATGAAACACTAGTGAATGTGCTCCACAACGGACTCGCGTGTGTAGCCCATGGCCCCACGGCGCCCAGCTAGTAGAGGCTGTGTGCTTGCCCCCTTAGGGAACACCTAGAAATAAAGACACAGACACCAGGGTGATAAAAGCATTTTAAGCTGAGTGGGCTGTTATTGTGTTGAGCTTCCTCCCAATTTTTTAGCAAGTGAGCTAAATATATACTATTCAGAGCTCTCACTGGTAGGAGGGTGCTAGTATGGTTCAAGTCAAAAACCTACGCCCTAGATCATAACTGAAAAGTACACCGAGGAGACTCTATTCCATGCACTCCTTAACTCCCAATTATAACATTCCAAAGTCCAAATTCTGTAGCTTTCGTCATGAAACACACACATTCCAATTCCCTACTAATGTACAGATACACAACAAATAATGGCCATAATGTTGTTTAATGGCTTTCTAAACATTCAAAGCCTTAATGGTTGTCCAAAAGTTCAAAGCTGACACGTGTTTCGACTTTCACATGGTCTTCATCAGGGGTTGGTAATATATCTCCTGCTCAATTTCATTATATGCAATAATCAGCACAGTCCAATTTTCTCTTATCATCTAGTTCTGTCCCACACGCTCAAATACAACATGAATTCTTCATTGATTTCTCCAGAGCTTGTAATTCATATATGCACATCTGCAGCTGTGTTTTATAATGAGAAGCAAAAAGAATGGCTTTCATTACCAGTGCTTTTTCACAATTAGATACAATGCATGAGTTTCTGCAGAATATTGTGTTACCGATCTTTATTATATCTTCTGATGTTGCTTTTTGTGCTTTAGGTTTCAAAAGATCTTCTATTGTTCCTAGCAAGATGGAGTTAGCCTCTGCAGGTTTTCTAAATGTTCTTGTCTCAAGCGTATGCCCAATGGCATATATGTGTATATCAAGAAAATCAATCTCTGAAAAGTCATTTGTACAAGTAAAGGTAATTCCAAAATTATGAATGCGATCTGTTTAAGTTGTGGGTACGATACATCGACAATGTATTTCCGGTCTGGCAATGAGGAAGTCTTATTGCAATTTGGTCAAATGACGGTTCAGAGATTAATTTTCTTGATATACACATATAAGCCATAGGGCATAAACTTAAAACAAGAACATTTAGAAAACCTACAGAGGCTAATTCCATCTTGCTAGGAACAAGTTGCCACAAGACTAGTGTGATTGACAATATCCCTATAGGAGAATTTATCCGACCATGCAGAAATTGCATCACCAATAAAGATTATGAAATTGAAAGTGAGGAAATCACAAGATGTTTTTTACAAAAGGGATACAAGGTGGAAGTGGTGAAGAGAGCAAGGAGGAGAGGATTGACAACGACAAGAGAAGTTCTTTTGAGACCTAAAGTATGGAAAACAACATCAGAGGCTATAATAAGGTTGGTAACACAATATTCTGCAGAAAGTCATGCATTGTATCAAATTGTGAAAAAGCACTGGTGATGAAAGCCATTCTTTTCACCTGACATTATAAAATACAGCTGCAGATGTGCATATATGAATTACAAGCTCTGGAGAAATCGATGAACAATTCATGTTATATTTGAGCAGTTGTATACTAATTGACCTTTTCACAATTGACCTCAGAAGAATTGACCTTGGGAGAATTGACCTAATTTAGAAGGTCAATTAGGACACATATGCGGGGGTCAACCCCCTCACACAATCCAAAACCCCCTGCAAACCCCACCCAAACCCCACCCAATCCCCTTATATTATTTATAATCCAAAACCAACCCAATACATATATAAAATAACTAAAATAATATAAAGGTCAATTATGCAGAAGGTCAATTAGGACCACTATAATTAGGTCAATTGAGCAAAAAGTCAATTGTAAAAGGTCAATTTGGGTAATAACATTTGAGCACGTGGGACAGAACTAGATGCTGAGAGAAAAATGAACTGTGCTGATTATTGCCTATAGTGAAATTTAGCGGGAGATATATTACCAAGCTCTGGCGAAGACCTTGTGAAAGTTGAAACATGTGTAGGCTTTGAACTTTTGGACAACCATTAAGGCTTTGAATGTTTAGAAAACCATTAAACAACATTATGGACGTTATTTGTTGCGTATTTGTACATTAGTAGGTAATTGGAATTTGTGTGTTTCATGACTAAAGATACAGAATTTTGACTTTTGAATGTTATAATTAGGAGTTAAGGATGGCATGGAATAGAGCCTATTTGGTGTAATAAAAGCATTTGATTCAATGTGTAGGGTTTGTTTGTTTATTAATTTGTAATGTGCACCAAACCCAGAGGTATCAGGGCGCAGAATGCAGGAAGATACAAGAATATTTTCAACCTAAATTTGCATAGGTTATAGAAGTAAATGTACAACGGTTCCCTGGTGAGGTGCCATTAGGGAACTAGAAACAAATATATACATACAGTAAAGATCAAGATGGTCTATAATTACATAATTTACAGTGTTAATGTAAAACATATTCAAACGTTTGCAGATACTTTATACAGTCAGAACTATAGGGTAAAGCTATGGTACATGCATATGAAGGACAATCAATGGAAAAGCTTAGTGGTCATTTTCTCTGAGCCATTTAATGGTGTTAAATCTGAAGTTAAGAAAGGTTTGATCCGCCCTCAAGGAGGGGAGGAGGGAGTTCCATAACTGCGCTGCTTTGACCGGGAAGTGTGTGCTTTATTTATTTGTATGTGTGTGTTCCCTGTGTTTCTGTTTGGATTAAACCATCCAGCCCACCATAGGGCTGGATGGAATGTTTGAAGAAAAAGAAAAGAGGAGGTATGGCCTAGTGAGCTGAGGAACAACATGGCCGCCTGAGCACCTCCGGAGAATTGAACTATGGAAGGCCAAATTAAGGTAACTTTTTTACCCTCACCTAAGTTCTAACCCAGACCGGGCACTAGCTGAAACTACGGAGTACTGGAAGGTGAAGTTTCAATCTCCGACCTGCAACCTGTATGCGGTTTTGAGGGTTGTGAAGCTGTGTGGTGAAAGTAGAGGGAGGAGATTGCCAGGCATGGCGCTGCTGCACCATTGAGGCACTGATTGGAAAGCTAGAGCTTGGGTGGAGCCATGGGGCTGGAGAGCCGGGAGGACCACAACTTCCCCTCTCCCTCGGTCCTGGATTGACGGTGGAAGTGGTAAACAGAGACAACTCTACCGGGAGGGGGATGTGGCTCATTGCTCGCATTGGTGCGTTATCAGAGCTGGGCGAGGAACTGGCAGCCGTGCACGGAATGTGGGCCGCATCTGCATCCAGTGTGGTGTGTGGCGGTCTAGTCTCTCCTTGGGGTCTCATCGTAATTGAGGGATCTAGGAGTTGAAGTGCTCCATCTGGGGCCACGTTGCTGCTCTGACACTGGCAGCTTAGCAGAGGTTTCCCTGAGGACGCCATCTGTGCCTCAGGTGGCTTGGATCCTTTGTCCCCTAGAGGCCGGTGGTCGTCCGCTTCCTGGGAGCCGGCATGACTGTGGGTCCGCATTGCAGCAGAGGAATGGTGCACTGATGGGAAGCGGAACCTCATCTGGTGAACATAACATACTGAGGCTGGGGTCTGAGAGCCAGAAGTGGGAGGATTAGCCGAGGTGAGGCTCCCCATGATGCGAGTGAGGGAATCCGATATCGCAGGGTTCCTTCCTTGGGGTGGCCGGTTGGAGGTGCATCTTTAGGCCTTCCCTTGAATACCTCCTGGTTGCAGAGTGACTTGGGGTATTTAGCCAGCAATGATGGTACACCTATGCAGAGATGAGAAAGGCCCAGGTCAACTATGAGAGGTGGTGTAAGTTCTCCCCTCTCTTCTTCCACACCTACGTCAAGCTTACTGGTTTTGTTGAAGGAGGTTGCTTCACTGTTTGTTACTGGAGCACACCCAGAGGTTAGCCGGTCGTGCGATACACACTATGGCAAAGCCTGGAAAGGGTTGAAAGACCAAAGACATTTTCCTCCCTACTACAGTGTTAGGGAGAATTCTCATTTTATGGCTAATTTCCCCTACCTATAGAGTCCCCCGCCAGCGTTGCTGGATTTGAAGGGTTTCTTTTTTTCTCCTGCTAAGAGTGAGACTCTTTCTCTCACTCTTAGACATTGTTGCTATGTGTGTTCTAGGCTATTTTTGTGTTAAATGTCTATGGGGTTTTTCTCACCCCCATACCAACCATCTTTATTCACATGTGTTACACAGCACCCTCCGTGCAGTGACACAGGGTTGTCGTAGTGACTGTTACTCACTGCTCCGCAAGTAGGTCGGGAATTCAGGATTAGAGACCTTGGAGACAATGGTAATACAGGAATTGATGTCAGCCTCCAATGTTCCAAATCCCCTGAATACAATGATTCAGGCTTCCCCAAAGAGGGGCTCTTTTCCACAATGTACCTCTATGCTATTTCAATCTGAACAGGCAGAGGTGTCAATTGAATAAAAGAGCGGGGAGAACACACCCCGCCAAACCAATGCTGAAAAGGAATACAAAGAGGATTAGCAGTGTTGAGTAACGCTAGTAATGTATTCAAACAACAGTAGTGGAGAAAATTATACCTAGATAAGGAATGGAATGGAGATTCCCCTGGAATGGGACAGTGCTACAAAGGAAATAAGCCCAATTATAAGGAGAATATGATATGAGTGGATTCTATCTATAGGATAATTAACCTCAAAACAACAGACCTGAATGGAAGGAATCTCAAGGATAAATGTAGTCCAGATGTAGAAAAACGGCGGGATAAAATAATAAACAGGTAAGTTAGTTCAGGGTAATACCCCGGGCGGCACGAGGGTCGCACTAGAGCCGGGTTGGTGCAATCTCTGGAAAGCGTCACAATATGCACTTAGAAAACAGTTCAGAAGAATGATAATCCGTAAGATTCCAAATGTTCAGCGAAACTGGAAAGGTCCAAGGACTCCCAACGGGGACAGTAATTATGAGTGGAGCAGTAGCGAATAGGTCGTGCTGACAGGCAATCAAAATAACAGGAAAAGCAAGTCTACCTTGGTGTGTATGGTAGGCACAGCCTCCGGAACAGTTGAGACGTCCCGGGATACTCTTTTACGAGTAATTGCAAGGAGGAGGTAGAAGCTGGGGGAACAATTCAGTCGCGGACCGTGTTGATCCCAGGAGAGATGAGCGTAATCAGGAAAAGAGAGAAGGCAGTCCAGGGGTGGTCTGGGTCAGTATCGTAGCAGTCGAGGAAACAATGCCGAATCAGGAGAGAAAACAATCCAGGAGTCAGGCGGGGGTCGAAACCAGATATTCAATCAGGAAATGTGAGTAATACTTCACGAACACAAACGGACGTAACCGTGGCGGCGAGCAAAGCTCAATTAGCAGCAATGAGCCCACAGAAGCCGGCAGTTTTATTCTGCAAGGGGGCATGGCTTGCACACACATTTCCTACGTGCAAGGTGTGTCAGCTGACACGGACTGTGCCGGAGCTTGTACAGGCGCCATGGCAACCTGTAACGATTCCACAAGGAAGTCTGCGAATGTGACGTGCTTCGCAGGGGAACCTTTTCTGCCGAAGCGTAACGGGCATCCTCCCCCAAAGACACCGGCAACCCCTGTGCAGAATGAAAACTCCTCAAAAGGTCCAATGCAAGTTGGACAAAGGCTCCCACGTACGGTCCTCAGGGCCAAAACCCTTCCAATCAACCAGATAGAACACCGTACCCCTAGAGATCCTGCAGTCCAGAATGCAGGACACCTCGCATTCCTCTTCACCAGCAACCAAGACCGGAGAAGGACGAGGATGAATGAGCCATGAACGTGGCAGCGACAACCTGACCGCCGCAGGATTAATGATATCCGAGATGGTATAAGGCCCCACAAATCGAGGCAGAAGAGAGCGCTTGCCCGCAATACGCAAGTTACGGGAAGACAACCATACTTTCATGCCAATCCGATAGGTCGGTGCTGGGATGCGATGCGCGTCTGCATACCGCTTCGCGCGATCTTGAGCTCGGAACAAATGGCATCGTACATCCCAATGAGTCTGGTCCAGGTCCCGTACACAATCATGTGCAGCCGGGTTGGCTTCCGGCAGGGTTGGATCAAACGGGAGCACCCTAGGATGGCAACCATACAAGGCAAAGAAGGGACAAACCCCCGTGGATGTTTACAAAGAATGATTATATGCAAATTCGGCGTGTGGTAAGGAGGTGAACCAGGACTGTTGGAACTGAAGACATAAACAACGTGGAAATTGTTCAATAGTAGCGTTGGTCCTTTCGGTCTGTCCATCCGTCTGAGGGTTGCAGGGGTGGACTGGGAACCAAAAGAGGCACTGGAAATAATTTTCAAAGTGGCCCCATATTACACTTTTGAGCAAGCTCAACCATTTTCCTATGAGAGAATGAGAACATATAATACAAAAGAGGCCCATGGTGCAGAGGCCCACTGGGAAATCTCCAGAGTGCCTTGTAGGCCAGACCAGCCCTGCCGACAAGGGCCGGGTCCAGTTCTCAGCATGCAGAGCTCAAAACATATACCAGCCGAGGGTGGAGTAGCTAATCCAGTGCTTTTTTGCGTTTCATTCCAAGACATGCAGTTTTCATTGTAAAACAGGACTACAAGTCCCAGAAGGGCGAGACAAAAAATAAGACTGACGATCTACACTTCCTGACAGGTTCTATGAGAGAAGCAGACCTCACACCTCCAATCTCTCGGTCACAACATTGTGGTTTTAAAGGCTTTTTTTCACCCCGGAACTACCAAAGTCCGACCACTTCATGTGTGACATCTTCTGCCAAGACAAAACCATTCATGCCAACATTAGCCATTCCATTTTTAAGACACTAGTCCAGTCCTGGTTTTAACTTTGCATTCTGGGACTTATAGTTCTGGATTTATAATTGTGAAATCCACTTCAAGTTCCACAATGCAAAGTTAAAGAGAAGGGCCTCCTGAATGGACCGGATAATGCTGGCATGTATGTAGAACAGTTTTGGGGTTGCTTGTGTTTCTGTGCAGAGAGGATGTGGTCTAGCAGTTTGGGACGGACTGCTCGCATTGGTGGCAGGACCAGACCGATATGGTTGGTCCCAATCTGCAATGGCACAACGAGTAAAAATAAACAATGGTGTGGAAGGTTGCCGAAGGCCATGCCAGTGCTAATGATGAATTCATAAACGTCCAACCATCACTTTTTTTTTTTGCTTATAGTCCTAGCCATTTCATCAAGAATGCATGACACAATGGCCCTCATTACGACCCTGGCGGAAATCGAAAAACGATGGCGGAAATGCAATACCGCCATCGAATAGCGCTCGGTGCGATTATGACCCGTCACCGTAAAGTACGATGCCATTAGCGACACCGTAGTGAACGCCAACGCTAACTGCACCAAGTACGCGCACGCGCGCCATGCGAAACCGTAATTACCACCATGGCGCAACGGTACGCGAATTCTGACCCTAGCGGACATTTACCTAACGCCATCAAGCATGGCGGAAAGTACCATTCCGCCATGGTGAGAAGTATGGCATCGCGAACCAACCGTAAAAGGCCCTACTGAGTGCCTGTACACCACTCCCTGGCCACATTGCACAACTCCTCGTAGGTGCAATGAAGTCACACAATGCAACCAGTGAAATGTACAAGTCACCCATGCATGCCAACGAACAAATGAATGTAAGGGCTCCAAGTGCCTTGTGAGTGGCCATCCATATTTGTCATGGCACCATTGCCGTACTGATGCAGCACAGGCATGTGAAGGTTCAAGTACAGCAACATGAACTGAAATATGAGACAAACAAAAACAGGCCCCCCATCGCTTGACACCAGTGTAAGGCAACATTCAAAGCAGTATCCTGAGTGAGACTGCACCAGCCCTGTACTCCTGCCAGTAAACAAACCAACCATCAGCATAAGCATGTACCACACAAGTTGGCAGAGTGACTGAGCAGCCAGGCTCATCTCAAGAGGGGCCAATGGGAGCTGCAGGGCACAGATGGCACGAATACAGAAGCTATTCCAATGGACATGACCTCAGTCTCCCTCCAAGAAACGCACGCAAACACAGGCACCTGTGACCAGCCATATTCTGATAATCACATCATTCCACCAATCCACCTGGCTGACCGGCATCTGTTACACAAAAGCTGATCCCCCGCCCCTGAGCATGACATCATTAAAACAGTCATAATTGCAGCCCCTATCCCTGACCTCACTGGGCTTCGTAGGCAAACGCGCCCAGTACAGTACCACGCAACTATACTCAGAAGCCGGAACCCAATGCAGATCTTCTCACAATACATCGCCCCACAAATAGGAATATGCTACATTACTTGCAAAGAAGAACGCTACACGGTTAATATCAGAATAGAAATTTAATGCACAACAAAATCACCAAGCCCATACAGCTATTAGGTCATGAACTCCAAAATATATTTCATTATTGTGGGCTGCATCCGCAATAAATGACCAGCTTCTTCTTGTGTTTGTGTGACGCCCTGTTCCTTCATGGTACACAGGGGCTACATTCACGTTCAAAAAGGCAACATGGAAGCGCCTAGAACCGCAGGGCCGTCCCATTAGGTAGGCACTAGTCCAGCTGAAAGGTCGATATGTTGCTCCTAGCCACTAGTACTGCGTAAGGGCATGTGGCCCATTGGCGATCGTCCCATAAGATCGTAATGGTGCTCCACTGATTAACACGAAGCAGCAGGTGTCGGGAGTAAAAGCCATCTGCAGGAGTGGCATACAGATGGCAGCGGCAAAAGGGGAGGAGATACCTGTCACCCAAATGAAATGAAAAAGAATAGTATGGGCATCAGAACTTCATTTGAATTACTCACTTCAATGATCACACTAAATCCACAGCCATATGCATGCTAGCCCACTCAAAAGGATTATTCCCACCCAAAAATCACTTGCGAATCATAACTATATAAATCGAGGTGAAAACACTATTACAAACGAGTGTTTGTGTGCATGCGTCTGTTAAAACAGAATCCATTAGATGGGATTAGTAACGTGCATAGACACAAGTGTTTGAAGGCGCGTCGAGACAGGGAGGGTTCAACAAGGGCAGATAGACGATGGTCCCACTATGGCAGCCCTGCATCACATAGCGCAGGGGAAGTGGATAGATTCCAAAAAGCCATGTACATGGCAAACTCTCTATTAAATCATCTGTCCATGCATCCATACATCATTCCCTCATCCCGGTATGAAAACGCCTGATTATTTACTCACATAACATGTGAAATTTCCATTGAGTCTGTGCGTAATGCAGTCTGCAAAATCCACTGTGCTCCAGCCCGGAATTCCAGTGTTGTGAAGTAACATGTATTTGGGAACGTCCGGCCTTATCGTCCACTACGCTATTGCGCATCCCATACTATTCATATCAATCATTGCATTCTCGCCATGGCCCCTGTCCGAAGGACATTAAACAATAGAACTTTATATCTGCAGTCAGACCTGTGGGCGTCTCCTCGCCGCTAGCTGAAAACCGAAAGCGCTGTCCTTCGAATTCCTCATTTGCAACATCACGTCGAAAAGGCATCTGTGACCGCTTGAAATCACAAATCCATCCATGTAGTGCGGCAGTGTGTGAAAATGGCAACTGGCTTCACTCACAAATGGGACGCCCCGCCCGTCGGTGAACCTCGGTACAGTGCTGCATGAGGGTCCACCGTTAATCGAGTACTACATTCCACTGACCCTTCACAAGTTTGTTCGCGACTGCAAAGATAGTATGTGAAACAATGGGACCATAGCAGAATGAACATATGAACCAATATTTCACTGCCATCGGGATTAAATACATGATTGTAATAGCAAGATGCCATGCGTCAAATTGCAGCGTTGTGTGCGGGACGTGCTCGCCCAAAGGGGATTGCAGCTTGCACAGGTGGAATGAATCACCACAGGTGGAGGCTATACTGCCTGAAAACACATAAATTGCACACCCAACCCCCTCCCACAACCACACCCACTCCAAAATGCTACGGGCAGGACTAGCGATGTTGGCCCTGGGGGACCTGATAGCACTGCAAGTACTCCAACTTCAAGAAGAAGACGAACACCAACTACTACAACAACCGGCCGCACAGAGGAGACGCAGGAGGAGGAGGAGGGCAAGGCAGGGCCAGCAAGGCCCACCAGCACAGCCACTACCACCACGCAGGCAGCCCGCAATCCCACGCCTCCGAGCACATCTGTTCAACCTCACTGATGAGCATATCCACACCCTCTACCGTTTGGACCGGGACACCATAACCGCCATTGTGGACATGACACACGCTGACCTTGTCAGCATGATAGATAGCCCAACCGCCATCCCACCCCTACTGAAGGTGGTGTCTGTACTCCACTTCCTGGCCACAGGCACCTACCAGCACACAGTCGGACAGTTGCATGGCATTTCACAGCCACTGTTGTCACGGACACTATTGCAAGTGCTCGATGCCCTCCTGAAGCACGCAGACGACTACATCTCTCTACCACGGTCGGAGCAGGAAATTACGAACACAAAAGTGGGATTCCATGCACTTGCCAGCATACCGGGTTGCATTGGTGCCATCGACTGCACCCATGTGGAATTGGTTGTCCCACATGCCATGGAGGCCCAGTACCGCAACCGAAAACAATATCATTCTCTTAATGTACAAATGGTGTGTGACTCCAACAGGATCATTACACATTGTTGTGCCCGATTTCCTGGATCAACCCATGATTCTATGGTCTTGAGGAACTCTACAATACCACGCTACATGGAGCGACACGCAGGGAACAGATCCTGGCTACTCGGTGAGTCTCATTTCATGCATGATAATGTGGGGTATGTGATGCGGCAATGACCTGGCAGGAAGGGGGGGGGATGCGTACGTAGCAATGTCATTCCACAAACATCCTTTATTGTCCACATACAGGTGATGCCGGGTATCCACTGAAGAGATGGCTCTTTACACCACTCCGGAACCCACAGAACCAGCATGAGGAGGACTACAACCATGCCCACTCACGTACCCGTGTAGTCATAGAACAGGCATTCGGCCTACTGAAGGGTCGTTTCCGCTGCCTCAGCAGGTCTGGCGGGGCACTCCTGTACCGCCATGAGAAGGTTGCAAAGATGGTCATGGCATGTGTCATGCTACACAACATGTGCGTACGTAGAAATGTGCCCATGCCCCCTGACGCAGAACTGCAAGCACCTGAAGATGGTCATGATGAGGGTGGGGATGTGGCAGCACCTCAAGGAGTCCGCGAGGCACAGGAGGGCCGTGAAATTCGTCAGATTATCATAGATTCATGCTTCTAGCACTCACGCCTGGTGGCTGATACATGGACACGGGACTTGTGGCACTGTGTGTGTCTGGAACATGCACAATATGGACTGTACGACTATAAAGGCCTCGTACACAAAGATCAATGTCCACACATCTCATTGGATGATTGTGAAATGTTTATAGCATATGTGAAATTATGTTACACACCCCATCGACCCGCCACCCAAGTAAGCCCAACACACCCCCTCCACCCTCCTACCTCCCCCCCGAACACCAGTGTCCAAAGATGCTCATTGTCAGTGGGCAGACGCTATTGCAAGCCCCCTCTCCGGGTATCAGGGGCACCCCTGCCTGTGGAGCGCAGGTTCCTCCCAGATCTACGTTGGGGGCTGCCCTGGACGGAACTTGCAACGGATGATGTCTCTGCCTGCTCACGTCCATGCATGTCCCTAAGGGTTTGTGAGAGCTCAGTGAGCACACGGCGCACAGCGGCAAGTTCAGCACATACGTCTTTGGACGTCGCATGCAGTTCCCCCCTCAGGCTCTCGGTGCTTCTCTCCATTTGTACTCTCAGGCTCTCGGTGCTTCTCTCCATTTGTACCCTCAGGCTCTCGGTGCTTCTCTCCATTTGTGCCCTTAGTGTCTCTGTACTTCTCTCCATTTCTGCCCGAACTGTCTCAGTAGATGTTTCTATGGCTGCCTTAGTACCCCCACATTCATCAGCATGGTCCTTGAGGAGCGTGGCCAGTTGCTGCTGTTTCACGATCACCTGGTCGAGGGACTGTTGCCTCTGCTGGGCCATGGCCATTTGCGGTGGTGTCACAGAGGGGCTGATCACCTCATGTTGCCTTGCCACAGGGCTTGTGGGGGATGGCCAGTCGTCGTCTTGTGGGTGCCCCTGCGTGGTATCCTCATGGTGTACGGGATGAAACAAACAGGGGGATTGAGACAGGTCATGGATGGATCCTACATCGACATCACCGTTTTCTGTGTCGGAGCATGCTGCCATTAATGCAGTGTCACCTATGGTGCTGCTGCCACCAGAAGCAGTGCCTTCTGTGGCATCCATTGGGGGGACCTGTGGTGGTGCTGTTGTGGGCATGCTGGCTGCTGGGGTGCCTGTTGAAGTCCCCTCCTGTGTGCTGCCACTTGATTTGTGCTGCTGCCGTGTCTTGATCCGTGCAGCTGAGGTGGAGGGTCTTTGGCCGTTGGTCTCGGCCCTCTTTGCAGGTGTGCTGGTAGGGGTGTCCTGGAGCTCGTCGTTTGAATCGGACCCTGTGGTGGAGTAAAGGAGGGCGAGCGTTATTAATGGGTCTGTGGAAATTGGAATGGCAATGTATCACATGCATTGGGGTGGTACCTGAGGGTGATTTGGGTCAGGGCCTTGGAGGTGGTTTCATTTTTGTGTGGATTGAGGATGCAGTTGTTTTGCAGCCTGCAGTTAGGGTGTGCCTGCTGCACGTGTAGAGGGTGTTTTTAGGATTTTTAATTATTTATGTATTTAATGTGACTTTTAAAGTGCGCTATCAGGCCAATGTATGTGGACGTTCTCCTGGACATGTGTTTCTGTTGCACTATGTGGACACATGGTACTTCACATGATTGGACATTGTGGATTTAGCATTGTTTTATTTGGCCCACCTACCTGATTCTTCGGATGTCTGCACTCCTTTCTCCATCCCTCCGACTCCCTCTATACTCTCCATTCCAATGGTGGAGGCACAGATTTCTTCCCAGGGGGTCAACTTGATGGGTGATTCCGATCCTCCCCCGGTAGCTGTGGCAATGTTACGGTTGGCTGATAGTATGCTCCGTACGCGTATCCGCAAGTCATCCCATCGCTTTCTGCATTGCTGTGGGTTGCGGGGTGCGGTCCCCACCGCACTTACCCGCTGTGCCACCAGGGCCCATATGGCCTTCTTGTTCGCAAGTGCCGTCCTGGTCATTTGCGTCGAGAAGACGACGGCAGCATTCTCCTGGAGGGTCTCTGTGAGCACGGTGAGTTCCTCACGGGAGAAGTGGACCTGCCGCTTGCGGTCGCACGCTTTTTTCGCTACTTTTCCCATTTTTATTGTTTTCACTAGGGTGGATGACGGGTTGGGATGTGTCTCAGGGTAGTATTTTTAATGGTTGTGTGGGAATTCTGATTTTATAGGTGTACGGCGTGCTGTTTCCCGTTCCGGGACCATGTTTTTACTTCCGTTTCCGTATATTTACGGTCACCGTATTTTCCGATTGCCGCTCATTACGGTGACCGCTATGATGGGTAGCGGAATTGCACCTAGGGCGCCGTACGACGGCGGTGAGGGGCGTTTTGGGGACATTTCCGCCATCACGGACTTTGCACTTCCGCCATGGCGTAGTGCTCGTGCCCGATGGGTCAGAATTAGCCGCACTTTACTCCGTCGTGCAATGGCGGAAACGCTATTTACGCTATGGCGGTCAGGTCAGTTACTTTCCGCCAGGGTCGTAATGAGGGCCAATGTGATTTGTAGGGCTAATGGGAAAAAAGTGGTTCCACACGTCACAGAATTCAATGTGTTAGTGCCTAAAAGGTAAGGACCAGAATGGGGATATCTCAGGGCATGGCAATAACGGCTCACCCCAAAATGCTTTGAAGGATGTGGATTTTTAAAATGGCTAAATCAGAAACTATACAACATACGTTCATGGTAAATGTTAAAAGTTATGCACACAAAAAAAACACACTGCCTATGGTTATTTATTAGCACTTTCCATGCTGGGACTTGCATGCATACAGGTATAGCTGTTATGTTATACTGCACCCTTCATCACCACAGTGCTCTTAGGGCTCTCGACTTTGTTCGAGAGGTGGTGTATTGACCTCCAACGGGCAAACCCAAACCTCAGTCTCAGGTATGTCATGTCACCAAAATACAAGAAGTAGCGGAAGTGACATCACATGACCCTTCACCTCTGATGACATCACAGGAAGTGATGTAATTTGACCCCACCCCAAAGTGACATCACAGGATGCGATGGAACATGACCGTTTACCCCTTGACAAAATAGGAAGTGGCATCACATAGCATTGTTTCTAAGTGCACTATGGAAAATATGGTTACAATATTACTATAATGTGATATACATTTCATACAAGAATGGATCACCATATGTATCAGAAGAAAAAACAAGCTATAACTGCAACTTGCGAAAAACTAACATGCATGGTCCGAAATGGATGCTTATTCTACTGTAAATGCTTTTTGGAGGTTTTTGTCTGCATTGTTTAAGAACAGACTAAATCAGTGACTCACCCCCTGAAGTGTGCCTGAAATAAACCTTTAATGAGTCTAGCAATTATTGTTTAGAATTTCAGAAAGACAAATGGCTCAAACAGCCACATGGCATTTGCCACAGCCCAGGAGCTTCAAATTGAAAAGAAAGAAAATGTTTTTTATTATTAGGGGTAGCAAGGGAAACCACAGGGGGTTGCAAGGGCGACCCCTAAATGACGTCCCTGCTCAGTCTCTGGGTAAGAAAGGAGCTATGAGTGGTAAAGGAGGGAGACAGAATAAGGGTTGTATGGAAAGTTATTAGTCTCGCTGGGATACATGCACGGGAGCATCTCTGCGGCAGCAAAGATGCAGGTTTCTTTACTGTGGTCGATTATAGGTCAGCGTAAGAGAATATTATGGGAGAGTATAGCTTGTGTAGGAGCAGAATGTTACTGAGATATCAAAATGCAGACCTGCCATTGCATGGTACTAGATGTATAGATGGGCTTGAGATGTGCTCAAGCAAACCCTTGTAGTTTGGAGGCTTTCACTGGCTTAGACAGTGGAGTAATTTTGCTGAAAATGTTGGGGGGGACCTGACATCTGAAGAAAAGGTGCCCCAGCCAAATGAACGGGGACAAAATGGTGTGCCATGAAAGTTGGGGGGGACAAACACCCCTGTCCCCCCCTAAAATTACGCCCATGGACGTAGGTTGAGAGATACCAACCCTGTTCCCAGGGAGAGAGCTAGGTTGGACAAGGCAGCTGAGCAGGTGTGTACACGCCAAATATTTGAGCGGGTATAGAAACGTGTGTGGGTGAAAACATGGGCTAGAGTAGGGGAGAAAGAGGACCACTCTGCAGGCTGTGCCGGATTATCCATTAGGCCAAGCAGGCACCGGACTATGGGCCCACTCCTTTTAGGGGCCCAAGGACAACGGATCAAAATAAAGCTGTGCAGAAAATTAAAAAGTATTAGGAGATCATTTGCGAGGGGGTGGGGGGCGACATTTCGACTGCCTAGGGGCCTCCACAGGGTTTAATCTGGCACTGCTCTGCAGGATGATCCATTCCACTTTGAAGACAAACCTCCTCCAAATTACCTTCACTTTGTTGTGTAGACCCATTATTGTAATGTATTAAAGGGAAAACTACAAGTTCCATCATGCAAAGGGTTGTTGGCATAAAGGTTTAGACGAGGGATGTGCTTTCTGGATTACCAGGCTCACAAGCAATTCAGCTTCACCATCCTCCACGATGCTAACCAAGAGGTATTCGCTGCACCCCTGACAAACCTCCTTTCTTTGCATTCTGGGCCATGTAGTCCGGCACATATAAAAAAAGTTAACTAAGAGTACCAGCATGCAAATAAAAAGATGTACACCAAACATTCACAAATTAATACTACTGCCCTAATCCACAATCCGCAATACTGCCCTCACCCGCATAGCTGTCAAGCAGTTCTATTTACAGCAACTCCTAGCTTTCAACAAAAGTCCCTTTGCATTGTGGCACTCGTAGTTTCCGTTTGGAGTCATGTAGGAGGCTCCGAGACCTGCATGCAATGAGCGTTTGGATACACATAAAACTGAACTGGTCAAAAGTGCAACTAGCACCACGGACACTTGGGCATTTATGCATCCACCCTCCATGTGCCAAATTTCCTCATTGTTCCGTAGGGACCCACCAACTGGAAAAATGCAAACAGCCATCCTGTCATGTGCAAAACATCCTTGCGACTGGTTGTGTATGTTCTGATGAACCGAGAGCTCAAGCTGTGCAATGACAGCTCTGCTCAATACAACTATCTATTACTTTAGATTTGCATTCTGGTGTCTGTAGCTTACGGTTGAGAAGGCGACAAGAAAGACTACAAATACCAGAATGCAAAGAAAACAATGCTAGGCAAACTGTTTACACACGACACAGCTTACCCTCCGCCTGCAGCCCAAGGGATATCACGCGAGAATAAAATATTAGATCACCCGAAGTCAAGTTTAGCCAAGGGTGTTTGCTCTAAAGCAAACTCCACCCAGGATCTAGGTAGCGCTGTCTCTCCTGTTTGCCTTTAAGTTGTTGGTTGCATAAAAATAACCAATTTGTCCAATCTTTAAAGAAAACACAGCCCTACAGTTAAGTTGAGATTTCGGGGTCATGGGTCTCCCATTACACCAAATATCGGTTTCACGCTTAAAAAACAGCTGAAGTGGTGGGGGTTCCTTTTAAAGGGGTGCAACAGCCACCGCTGCCCGTAACAATAAGAGGGGAGCGCCCTATCGTAAAACGTTCTACTGCGCCACGGGGTCCAACTCTCAGATCAGGTCCATGGTAGCGATATGGCAGGGGCTGAGGGTGGGATGGGGGGTGTTCGAGCCGGCACAAGAGTCCCTCAAGCACAGGCGCGGGCCCAGCGCTGCTGGGAAGAAGAAAAAAAATGTGCAGCGCATGCCTCGGTTGGTGGTGGCAGCCGGGACCGCAGACAGCCATTTCAACACAAACCACCCAGGCGGATGCATCAAAATAACGCAATGTGCTGTCGTGATCAAACTGCTCCAAAGAGGCCCTGCAGGCCAGAGGCCTACCGGGGGATGTCCCGGTGTCCCGCTGGGGCTGTCCAGCCCTGGAGAGTGGTATGCTGAGGAATATATATCCTCAATGCCAAGGGAAGCCGTAAGGGCTTTCCAAAACTGTGAGGTAAACTGTGTACCACGATCTGAGACGATGACAGAGGGCAATCCAAAGAAACGAAAGACATTTGCCATAAACAGTTTCGCCAGCCCTGGGGCTGAAGGCAATCCAGAGCAAGGGATGAACAGGGCGTATTTCGTGAAATAATCCACAATCACCCAAATGGTGTCATGTCCTTGAAAGTCAGGTAAGTCAACGATGAAATCCATCGACACCATTTGCCATGGTTTGGATGGGACCGGCAAGGGCTGTAATAACCCCACAGGCTTGGTTCGAGAATTTTTGCATTGGGTGCAAATGGCACATGTTAGGATGTAGTCTTTTATGTCTTGTGCCATGGAAGACCACCAAGCCCAACGGCGCAATGCCTATGTTTTTTGACTTCCGGGATGTGCTGCAACCATAGAGTCATGGGACCACTGGAGCGCCATTGTGTGGGCCTGACCCGGTGGAATAAAGACACGTCCTTGGATGAATGGCAAACCATGAACCAGTTCCAGGTTCAATTCAGCGATTTCTGCCGGATGGGCAGAAACCCAATCCGAAATGGCTGAGCGTAAGGAGGGTTGGACCGCGCAACCACAAATTACTTTGTTTGGTAGGAGAGGCAGCATATCAGTCCATTGGCATTGGTTCCCCGCATGAAGGCGGGAGAGGGTGTCAGCTGACACTTGGGCTTTAGCAGGCTGGTAGGTGATAATGAACTGATACTGTGAAAAAAATAAATGCCAACGCGCCTGCCTGGCAGTAAGGCATTTCATTTATTTGAAGGCTAACAGACTTCTATGATCTGAATATACTGTTACAGGATGCCTTGCCCTCAGGAGATGGTGTCTCCATTCTAGGATGGTCTGATGGCTAAGAGCTCCCGTTCCGTAATAGAATAATTCCTCTCATAGGGTGTTAGTTTGCGAGAGAAGTAGGCGACGGGATGTATGTTGCCAGAGTGGGGACACTCTTGAGACAAGACAGCACCAACTGCATATCCCGAAGCGTCAGCTTCTACAAAGAACGGGAGGTCAGGATCGGGATGTTTAAGGACAGGGGCGGAAGTGAGAGCAGCTTTTAACTGATCAAATGCTTGTTGAGCCCTGGATGACCATACATACGGAGTCTTGGCGCTGGTCAAGGAGGTGAGAGGTGCTGAAATCTCTGAAAAACCATTAATAAAACGCCTATAAAAATTGACGAACCCTAGGAAGGATTGTAGAGTCTTGATAGATTTGGGCACCGGCCATTCTAAGATGGCTTTGGTTTTAGATTGGCTCATACGGACCCCCTGGTTAGTGAGGTCGTATCCCAAGAATTCCACTTCTGAGGCGTGAAAAATACACTTTTCAGCCTTTACGTATAGCTTGTGATCTCTCAGCCGTTGGAGTACTGTTTTGACATGTAGAATATGATCTGCTTGGTTTTGGGAATAGATCAGGATGTCATCCAGAGAAACTACAACGTACTGATCTAGGATGTCGTGGAACAGGTCGTTCATAAACGCCTGGAAGGTGGCTGGGGCGTTGCAGAGCCCAAAGGGCATCACTAGGTATTCATAAAGACCGTAGCGTGTCTTAAATGCCGTCTTCCACTCATCCCCTTCCTCATACGCACCAGATTATATGCCCCTCTGAGATCAAGTTTAGTAAAGATTTTAGAGGATCCCAATTGGTCAAGGAGGACAGATATCAAAGGTAGAGGGTACTGCTTTTTTTATGGTGGCTGCGTTCAAGGCACGATAGTTGATGCAGGGACGTAAATCCCCTTCTTTTTTTGCTACAAAAAGCAGGGACGCAACTGGAGATTTTGAGGGGCGAATGAATCCCATGGCAAGCGCCTTGTCAATGTACTCTTTCAGTACGGCGTCTTCCTTGAGAGTAAGGGAGTAAACCCTTCCAGCTGGTATCTTTATCCCTGGCAGTAGGTCTATTGGGCAGTCATAGATCCGATGCGGAGGTAGGGTTTCAGCCATCCCTTTGTCAAATATGTCCGCATAGTCTGCATACTGAGTTGGTACAATAGATAGGACACTGTTTGATAGGGCTCTGATGTGCATAGAAGAGGATACCAGTGCCCTGACCGGACTACCCTGGCTGATCCCAAGCAATGAAGTGCATTGGGTATTGCAGATGTTGGAAGGGAATTGGATCTGATGTGCCGACCAATCAATGACAGGATTATGTAACTGCAGCCACGGAATACCCAGAATAACTTTGTATGCCAGAGCTTTAATGACATCAAATGTTATTTCTTCGGTATGGCCTTTGTCGGTGCTCATAATCCATGGGACCGTCTGATGGGTTACCATACGGGAGACAAGGATCGACCCGTCCACTGCATTAACGGTTTCAGGCACATTTTTGCGAATCAATGGTATCCCCGACATAGAGGCAAACCATTGATCCACATAATTACCCGTTGCTCCCGAGTCTATCACTGCCTTCGTCTGGAATGAACCTCCATGGCTCAAAGAAAAGTAACTGGAAGGCGGAACAACTGAGTAGATATCAATATTGGAGAGTCCATAGGTGGTCCTCCCGATGTAGGGACTCCATCTACTGTCAGGATTTGGCATTTCCCACCTTTCTTTTGGGCTTTTTCGGACATTCTGGCAACAAAGATTATGTGACCTGCGGTATTCTCGTTGAGCAGGCGTGAGTGGACCCCTAACTGCTCCAATCTGCATAGGTTCCGGCGCAGGAAGTGTTGAAGATGCAGTCTCTGCAGGAGCAGAAGTGAATAGGGCAGGCTTCTTCTCTCCACGCCTTTCAGCCTTGCGGGCATCAACTTGGAGAACTAAATCAAGTAACTCCCCAAAGATTGCGGGAACAACTGGGACGGTAGAGATAATGTCTTTTAATTCATCAGAGAGACCCTGATAGAAGACCGCAGTCTTCTTTTCTTCAGGCCAATCGGTCTCAGCTACCAGTTGATTAAAGCGGGCCAAATAAACCAATAGGGAATTATTCCCTTGTCTGTGCTTAAGCAGCTCCAGATCCGTAGCTTGAGTGGTATAGAGTGTATCAAACACTTTACTGATCATAGTAAGAAGAGCATCACAATTGTATAGAACATGACTGTTCGACTCTAACAAGGGGTTTGCCCAGGTGGCCGCGGTGCCACCCAAATGTGACAAAACAAAAGCGGCCTTAGTTGTGGAGGTAGGAAAAGAAGCAGGATGGCACTAAAAGTGTAGTTTGCGTTGATTAATGAATGTCCTGTATTGTTTAGGATCACACAGGAAGCGTTCTGGAGGAGCTAGAGGAAACTGGGTAGTAAGCATGATAGGGGGGGGCCTCTTGTATTGGAGCCGGGAAACCAGACCCCGAAGCCGTAGTCCCAGTGCCTATCGCCTGTGAGGCTGGAGTAGTTACCAAGGCCTGGATCGCGTACATACGTTGGCGCAATGCTTCTTGTGCATTGGTCAAGTCGGTTCGTAGATCCGTGACCATTTGCACAATCTGATTCAAGGCATCGCTGGCCTCTGTGGACATTGTACAGGCTGCTAATTCTGTTACTCACCGCTCGGCAAGTAGGTTGGGAATTCAGTATTAGAGGACCTTGGAGACGATGGTAATACAGGAATTGATGTCAGCCTATAATGTTCCAAGTCCCCTGAATACAATGATTCAGGCTTCCTCAAAGAGGGGCTCTTTTCCACAAAGTACCTCTCTGCTATTTCAATCTGAACAGGCAGAGGTGTCAATTGAATAAAAGAGCGGGGAGAACACACACCACCAAACCAATGCTGAAAAGGAATACAAAGAGGATTAGCAGTGTTGAGTAACGCTAGTAATGTATTCAAACAACAGTAGTGGAGAAAATTATACCTAGATAAGGAATGGAATGAAGACTCCCCTGGAATGGGACTGTGCTACCAAGGAAATGAGCCCAATTAGAAGGAGAATATGATATGAGTGGATTCTATCTATAGGATAATTAACCTCAAAACAACAGACCTGAATGGTAGGAATCTCAAGGATAAATGTAGTCCAGATGTAGAAAAACGACGGGATAAAATAATAAACGGGTAAATTAGTACAGGGTAATACCCCGGGCGGCACGAGCGTCGCAGTAGTGCCGAGTTGGCGCAATCTCTGGAAAACGTCACAATATGCACTTAGAAAACAGTTCGGAAGAAATATAATCCGTAAGATTCCAAATGTTCAGCGAAACTGGAAAGGTCCAAGGACTCCCAACAGGGACAGTAATTATGAGTGGAGCAGTAGCGAATAGGTGGCGCTGACAGGCAATCAAAATAACAGGAAAAGCAAGTGTACCTTGGTGTGTATGGTAGGCACAGCCTCCGGAACAGTTGAGACGTCCCGGGATACTCTTTTACGAGTAATTGCAGGAAGGAGGTAGGAGCTGGGTGAACAATCCAGTCATGGACCGTGTAGATCTCAGGAGAGATGAGCGTAATCAGGAAGAGAGAGAAGGCAGTCCAGGGCGGTGCGGGTCAGTATCGTAGCGTTCGAGGAAACAATGCTGAATCAGGAGAGAAAACAATCCAGAAGTCAGGCGAGTGTCGAAACCAGGTATTCAATCAGGAAATGTGAGTAATACTTCACAAACACAAACGGAAGTAACCGTGGCGGCGGGCAAAGCTCAATTAGCAGCAATGAGCCCACGGAAGCCAGCAGTTTTATTCCGCAAGGGGGCGTGGCTTGCACACACGTTTCCTATGTGCAAGGTGTATCAGCTGACACGGACTGTGCCGGAGCTTGTACAGGCGCCATGGCAACCTGCAGCGGTTCCACAAGGAAGTCTGCGAATGTGACGTGCTTCGCAGGGGAACCATTTTCTGCCAAAGCATAACAGCAACCCCCCAACAGACTCCATACCCTGGGACTGACTACTGTCTCCTTGGGCATGTAAAGTCCCCATCGACTTTACTAGTCAATGTTTATGAACTAAACCAGTACAACCCATCTTACTATGGAGGTACTGGGAAGGGTTAATAGTTTTTCCCTTATGTTCATTTTCGAGAGGGTACAGTCCCTCTTTCAAAAGTTTCTGGCTGGTGGCAGTGGTTACTACCGTAAATATTCGACCGCAAATATTTTCCTATGGGATTTTTCCATTGTTCGAGGCTACCACATTTTCTGTCAGCCTCTAACATACCGCAGGTGTATTTTAATATTAACTTTACTCCGGTGGGTTTTATTTGCCAGGACTTTAATATAACTTCTTTCTCGTGTCTTTCTCTAAACTCCTAACCCAGGTCGGGGATCCTTTGTTCGTCCTTTTGGCGGGCTTCTGCCGAGAAGCCCTCCTTTCGGCGCCACTGAGTCTGGGGTGGGTCCATTGTGTGGGAGGGGGAGTAGGACCCCTGGACAGGGCTGCCTCAGCAACCCATGTCACACTCTATCCTGATAGGCTGCAGGGTCTCCCGCCAAGATGACCACTCCATTTGTGAGTGACAGCTAGGCTGTATGAATGGGGATCTTTTTGCATAAAAGCAGGGTCCTGAGGACTGGAAGAGCAAGACGTCGCCACTGGAACTAAGAAGCCGAAGAGGAGAGAAGCCAAAGACATCTGCAACGACTGAACCACCGGTGAAGCCCTGCTTCAGCGTCTCACCACTTTTCTCCACACGACGAGAGAAGATCTTCCTCTGCAAGAGCCTTCTTCCCTTGAGCTGGTGGGGCCAACCAGTTTGCCAATCGCCTTCCCGGACCCGCCTTGGTCAAATCACCAGTATCCTGTACTCGGAGGCCGGATAGCCAGGCACCAGTCCGCCCGGACCGCGATTTAAAGGAGCATACCTTTTATTTGTCGGGCAGCACCGCGTCTGGTTTCATCCCTGGGTAGTGCAGTAACTCGAACCTTCCTCCACGACGAGAGCCTCTCTTCCTCTGCTGGATGCCCCAAACTGCAGGAACTACCAGGAACAACCGCCACCGCAGGAGCCACTTCTTCATTTTAAAGGTACATTGTTCAGCCTGGCCGCCCTTTCGCGTCGTAGTGCTAAAGGTGTTTTAAATCCTTTACCTACCTGTTGGGTTGGCCGCCTCTCTCTTTTAACATTGTCTTTCACCTTCTGCATCCACCTTTCAAAATCGTTAACCAAAGACTTGACTGCAGCTACAAGAACATTTTGCTCCTGGGCCCTTTTCCCTGTACCACTGACTCTGGCACAGGCCTATTGACTCTGGCTGAATTTATTAGAAACTGCCTTCTCTAGATTGCTTCTCAACTAGGACCTACCTGCACCTACTTCTCATAACTACCTTTTCCTTCCCACTTTTATAACCTGTGAAGTGCCATTTTGCTCGGTTTTCATTTAAGTATTCTTTATGCTAAAGTACTGCCTTGCCTAACCTGACTCACAAACTTATGGGAAGTGTTGCTAGGCTGTGTAAGAAGATATTTCTGTATAACTTGTGTTTTCCCTCCCTCGTGAGAAATTGCTAGAGTGCCATTTGTGTTTGGTTTTCACTGTGCCGTTTTGCTCAGTTTTCACTCTTGCTCAAACTTGTCTACAATTTAACTAGGGAGTTATGCATACTTTCTTTGACTGAATTTCACTTGCTTAATAACTTTGATAAATGTATTTAACTAGAAGTGTGTAAAATAAATATATATTCTTTTTAATACAAAGGTTTGGTCAGTGTTTCCTTTTGCCATAGTACTGAAGGCCTATTGTGTTATTGTGTAAACCCTGAATACTGCTCATCTCCCTCTTCAGATAAGTCTGACTGCTTAGCCACAGCTACCAACTAAATGTTTGTGGTACAGACTAATACCAAAGGGGATTTATTGCTCTCACCTGTAGTCCTAATCTTCTGTAGTGCTCCCTAAAGGAACTGCACAGGATTCTGCCTAACATATAGGCACAAGATAAAGGAAAGAAGGAATTGGTCAATGTAGCGCAGGTCCACAAGGGTAAAAGCCCAGTGGAAGATTCCCAATTGGCCACAAAATCAGACCTCCAACACTGACTAGCCGAAATCGACACAGAGATTTGGGGGAGCTTGGTGAAAGTGTTGCAGAAACTAACCACGCTGCATAAGCGTATTGATGAATCGGAGAGGCCGATTGAAGAGGCTGAAACCACCCAGTGTGAACAATCGTACAAGGTGGACGAATGGGCCCAACAAATTGAAGCTTTAGAGGCCAGGGTGGATCAGCTTGAGTCCAGGCAGGAGGAAGCGTAAAAATCGCTCACGCCAAAATAATGTGCAGGTACGAGGCGTTGCAAACAATATAACAGATCCGGACGTGGTAGAGTATATTAAGGACATTTGTCAACATATCCTTGCCTCCTCAGAAGAGTAAGAAATGGAGTTAGATAGAACACACCGTGTCCACCCAGCAGGATCCCCACAGCAGGTAATTATCCCAGAAGTACTCACGAGAGTCCACTTCTATACCCTTGAGGAGCGGATTCTGGCTGAAGCGAGAAAATTCGACGAGATAAGCTTCAGAGGAGCGACAATCAAGTTATATGAATACTTTGCAGCAGCAAAACTGGCCAAACGCAAAGCACTGAAGCCAATTACGGAATGGCTTAGAGAGAAAAAGATCAGTTAAAGATGCAGCTTCCTTTCGGCACTATTTACCTAGTCTGACTGCTACTGAGTGATTAAATCGATTAAGGAGATCAAACAACTGTTATCACCGGAGACCTATGAAACACTGGCTCATACTGATCCGGTACTCTCCCCATCTCGGCATAGTGTCGCAAGGGTGGGTCGGTGGACAAAAGTAGGAAGACGTCATAAAGCAAGAAAAATCCTGCGGGACGGCAGAGACCCAACTTGAGCGGCAAAATCGTATTGTACATGCAGTGAAACTGATGAGGAAGATTCCTGAGGACTCAAATTGAAGGTTGGTTGAAAATGGTTTAAGTTTTAGCTCTGGGGGATGCTCCGGGGATGCGCTAAAGGGTGACAAATGGAGAGTTGGAATTGTAGTTCATGGTGCCTTCCGCCCTGCCCCATTATCTGGATTAGCCCCAAGGTTGTCTGATGGTTGTTACAACTGATGGCATCTGTGGCAATTTATTTGTTTGGAAATGTTGAACAGTGGGGGTGGGGAGAAAGGTTTTTGTGGGAGACAATGTTGAGTCAGACGGGTTGCAAGTAGTAGTCACGGGATTGGTCACTTTGTTGGGGGGATTTTAGAATTTTGTAAATCTTATGTGGAGACTCCATGATAGGCCTCCCTGATCGAGACTTAGAAGACTCCCTTAGGATATTGACCTGGCACGTACAAGGTTTAAATTCCCCGGTTAAGAGGAGATCAGTGTAAAGACTGGAGGGGGGTATCTGTATTCCTGCTCTCTATATGGCAGAGCAGAGGCACAGAGCACCCCAGCCAAGATTCTCTATTTGGTAAACGTGGACGAGGAATCAAGGCTTAAGCTCTCAGAAAGTGATGCAGGCTGGTTCTTAAGTACAGTGTAGTCCCCAAGCACCCACAAAGGAATGTCCATACACTATATTAGTGATAACACACTCTTTATATAAATAAGGTTCAAGGTTATATACACAATCACAATAACACACTTTGTGCTCAGGTTAATCTACAATGGCAAATATATACAGTTTCTATGTGGTACCACAATTATGCTTTGATTCCATTAAAATTCATTACTGTACTCCGTTCAAGTGTCATACAAATCAGTTAATAAAGGGAACCAACAGTAGACATAGGAGGAAAGCAGGTTGGTCAATTAAATAAGAAGAATACTGGGCCCTACCACCAGGCACAGTTCTGTATGAGGATCCCCCCACCTGTGCATCCTGTAAATAAATATATAATACAAGCACAGTCCGTATATTGTTTCTAGGAGTCTTATTTCCTTCTAAATAGTTCTACCACCCCAATGTACCTGGAATAGTATATTTCGACGGTGGGTCATCGACAGATCCTTCTTGAGTGGCTCCCTTTAAGGCAGGAGCCACGGATCGTCGAGATCCCTCGTGGAAATGGTGAACAACAGAGTCGAGGCAGCCGCTTCGGTCCTGACGGTGATCATCGATGATCGGTCGTGGACGTCCTGCGAAGCTGAGGCTTGCGGTGTACCTCGACGACAATAATTCGTTGCCGCAAAGAGTCTATGAAGAAGGTTGGCCCAGCAAGGGCGTCGAGTCGTCCGGCGTCTGTGGTCTTCGGGTGGCGGGAAACCCACCAGCGGATGTTCCTCGGTGCGTCGGCGGCCTCGACTTTCTCTGGCGGGACAAAGCGGTCGACGGTGTAGGCGAGAGCATCCTTGGATTCAAAGTGTCTTAATCAATGGAGCGTTGTGACTCTGGTAGGCGGCGGCACGGCCTCAAGCGGTCCCCTCTGATGGGCAACACAGCTTTGACGGGCCTCCAGCGTTTACAGCATTCCTCCAAACCCTGGTCGACGACGGTGGATGGCTGTCCAGTGCTTTTCTTTGTTCTCCTCAGCGGTCCCCGTCTCCGGTCGACAGTCTTTCGAAGGCTGGCTTCCAGGGAGCTTTGGCGAATGTTTAGTGGTCTGCACGATGTTCCCTCGTAGCTCAGGAAGAGGTCTCCTAGCCAGGTCCTCTCTCGGGTCAGTCCTCGACAAACCCGACAGATTTTAGATCGGGTCAAAGCAAATGCAGCAGCAAGTCTTCTTCCAGCTGGGCTTCAAGGATAAGCATCAAGTGTCAACTTCAGATTCTGAATGAATTCTAGCAGTGAGAGGACCCCATATATACTGTTCTGTCTCTCATTCATTCTGCTGGGTCACACTCAGGCAACCAATCACTCAGAAGGGCATTCAGGCAGTAAGGCAGCCAATCAGGCTCACAGTGCATTCAGTCAATTCACCTCCCTCCAGACACTCACAACAAGGAATGTGTATTGGGACAAGTACCCAGCCATTCAGCACTCCACACTGCATTCATACCAGTTTCAGACAGGGCTGTCTCATTCATTGTACTACATACCAGAAACCAGACACCCATAACATGAAGTGCATATTGGTCACACACTCCATTCACCCAGGTGCCACCCACAGAGTGTACCCACAACATACAGTCACTGGGAAGGCTCCAGCCAGTCTGGCCTGGACTTCCTCACAATACCATATATGGAACTTCCACACAAGAGCCAGTCAGGGGGAAGGGACAGAGTCAGGGCTTCCCAGGACTTTGGGGAAAACAAGGTAACAGGCAATAGAAAGCAAGAGGCCACAGGGGCCATCTTGTCTTCTATCAGGAATCAACTGATTCCATGGCAGGGCCTGGGTATCTCAAAATGGAGGATACTCATAGCACCTGTCAAATCCAGCATGGAGCTGCCACCAGCCCATACCCTGCTCTGTGGGCCACCCAGAGGTGCCAAAACATACACTAGGAGTACAGGGTTGTACCCCCACCCATGTGTGCCATAATGGTATCCCAAGGGTCTGTACACCAAACCAAAAAGAGGAAGAGCTGCACTGCCAGGAGTCCCACATGGACTCCTGGTCAGAAAACAATACAGAAGACACATGAAAAAAGACTACAGAACAAGGACAGGGAGGCCCTGTCCCTCCAATGCATTTCCAGCATCACAATCAGTTCTAACGAAGCTCAGTGGTATGTCCCATTCTGTAATATTCCTGCAGGAGACCCACCTTGTGAAGGTGGATAAAGGAAGGCTATCTCACAAACTTTGTTTGCAAGGTTACTTTGCGTCAAGTGGGGTAAAGAAAAGCAATACTATTTGCAAGGTCCACCTCATTTGTGAAATCAGGGATCTTACGTGACCCTAATGGGAGAGTCATATGTTTTAAGGGCAATTTCATGGGTCACAAATTCACATTTATCTCCCTGTTTGCTCGAAATGACAGGCAAGATCTCTTCTTGGCAGCATTCTTGCGACAAATCAAGATGTTTGCCCAGGGGACGATTGTGATGGGTGGGGACTTTAACTTAGCTCCCAAACCCACAGTAGATAAAACATTGCCGGCCACTTGTGGGGAATTTTGAAACTCATTAGCTTTTGCTAAGATTCTTAGGGAGATGGCCCTCATAGATATTAGGAGATTTGGGAAATTTAGCAAGAGATTGAACACACTATTCACATGTTCACAGAGGTTCCTCTCAAATTGATACACTCTTAGTGTCCTCACGGCTGGTCTCCTCGATTGCAGAAGCCAACATTGCACTTCTGGTCACTGGACTGGAACCTCTGATGCACAAGCAGTGTAGACTATTTGATATAATACTAAAAGACATATTGATTTGTCAGGAGCTTAGTGAAGCCATAGCAATATATTTTGAAATTAACCTTAAAGATGATTTGCCACTTGGTTTGGTCTGGCATGCGATGAACGCGGTCAAGGTGAAATAATAAAACTCACAACACCTACTCCAAAACAGGGGAAAGAATTAGAATAGAATCGGAGGATGAGGTCCGCAGAAGGGTGGCAGTGCCTAAGTCGACAGGTTCAATAAAAGCTATGTGCCAGCTGAGAATAGCTAAGACTCAATTGGAAGTCCACCTAACTGAGAGAACCTTTCATGCACTCCTAAAAACGAAACAATATTATTACAATAGAGAGAATAAGGTGTAAAAACAAGGAAATATCGAGGCTAAGTACCACAAACGGAAATGCACCAATCACGGGCTAGAAAGATTCACAGATCTTTATTCTGTACAGTTACAAAGAAACACAGATAGCTATGTGATTCTCAACACCCCGCAATGAGTACCAGCCCGTCAAAGAGAGGAGAGAGAGTGCTGGACTGTCATGATTCCTGCCCCTCATGTCCCCAGCCCTCCAAGAGGTCAGGCTGGAGCCAGGCCACGATCACCTACATGGCCCTCAAGGGCCTCTCCATCCCTCCAAAGACCCACTTGGAGTCAGACTTGGCGCTTGTGGCACCAGACTCACTCACTCCCATAGGATAACATTGGGGAATGGACTTGTAGTGCATTGATGGGGACAAGATGGATGCCCCCACATATTTCGGTTCCCAGAACTGCATGTGCAGTCTAGTCTTTTGGGTGTGGTTCAGCCCAGAGATACCTGGGATACCCAGAGACTATTTAAACCACGCCCAGGCTGAGAAACATGCTTTGTGTTTTCTGCACCTGCAGCGTGACACTCACCGTGTTCGGATCGGTCTCCAGTAGGCCTGCATCTTTCTTCTGCGCTAAGCTCCTGCAAGAACAAGAACACCGTTAGGAACAGCCTTACCTTGCGGCGCTTCTGCCCATCATTCATCGCTTCTTCTGTTCTGCGGGCATCTTCGGCGGTGTCATTCCCATCCCAGCACGCTGCTTCCTAGGGAAAAGGGAAAAGAACAGAAAAAGGCATTAGTAAGCATTCAGCAAATCTTCGCTTATTTTTAAAGACTGTACGAGCTTCAAACGCTTACCTGAATCCCAGCCGCTCTGGGGGAACTCTGTCTCCGGAACTTCTCATCCATCTGCAAGAGGGAAAAGTCACTCCAGGTTAGCGTTGAAACATCTAGAGGCGCCGCATACCGCGCTTACTCACCGCATTTCTTCTTCATAACAGGCATCCATGCTGAAAACGTTGCGGCACCTTAAAGACACAGAAAAAGAACTCACTTCAATACAAATACGAAAGGGTCGCATCGTGCGTTGCGCTCTCACTCACCTTCAGCGCTACTCATCTCAGCAGCACGTCGCCATCCACGGACGCCGGCCATCATCTAAGGAAGGAAAGGAACGAAGTTAGAGAACTGTTGAAAAGACTCATTATACTTACCTGTCGGACTCTTGCCAGTGAAGTAACTAGGCAGCAACGAGCCCGCATCAATCAACGTGCCCCTGCGCTGAAAGCAGGACGGAGAGCACACTTTCCAAGAAAACAAGGTGAGCTGTGGATCAAGCGGAATGGTTGGACCCCGGGGAAGAAGGGGTTCAAGCGCACAGAGACAATAGGGAGTTATGTTTCAGGCCCAGTCTCCAGTCGAGTAGACTCCAGGGAAGTGTTTGAGGTCGTAAGAGGTCAGAACAGGCTGAGTGACGTCCCCGTGGATACCAGGTGAGTGTTACAGAACACAAAGCCTCACATCAAAATCCACCTGGGCGTCATGGAAACGTCAGAAACTGACCAGTTAGCCCACATGTTGGGGCAGCTATGTTCCGAAGTACATGCAGCCAGGCAGGAGACCAACACCCTGAGGAGAGAGCAGATAGTAGCCAAAGCACGCAATGATGATTTAAGCCGGCAACTTCTCCATTCACAAGCAGGGCATGCACCAATGCCGGGAAGCGTGCCCTCAATGCCAGCACCATCAGCCAATCCCGTTCAGATAACCCTTCCTGGGGCAGTTCCCTTGGCCCCGCCCAAACGATTTACAGGGGATCCCAAGATGTTTGCAACGTTCATGAACCAGTGCCGCCTGCACTTCCTTTGTAGACCAGGGGCCTTTCCGAATGACCAATCATGGGTCGCTGTTGTGCTATCCTACCTGAGTGGTAGTGCCGTGAACTGGTCTGTACCCTTTGCGGCCCAAGACGATCCTTTGCTGCATGACTTCAGGGGCTTTCAGCAGGAGATGGAAAAGCTGTTCGCCCTGTTAGAACTGATATAATATTGTTTCGCCCTCATTGTATATGTTGGCTTATGCCCAGTCGCTTTGCGAGGAAATCCATATTGCAAGGTCGTGACCTTAAAGAGAATCAAGCCTCCATTTTAGGTTAAAGCCGCCATTTTAGTTTATCGTACAAAGTCACCCTGTGGCCTAAAATGGCCGTCTTGTGTTCTCTTGTTCTTGCTTTAACCTCTGCAACCTCTGTAGGAGAGTTAATGTCCAACCTGCCTTCAGGCTACATGTTAGGGTCATGTAGACCTTGTCCTTTGTTGACCTCGGGATCATGGGATTACTTGAATCAGCGATGTTAACCTACAAGTATATGAGAACAATAACGCTATCTAAACACGATATGTGAAACATCTGTATGATCTGTATTAAAGCAATGTGTAAAGAGTGTAAAGTTAAACCTAGAGAATAATAGTGTTCGTTAGCAAATGTGTTAAAAAGTAAACCGCATGCACGAGATATGTAAATTAGGAACGAACCTGGCGCGACCCTAGCCCATTACATGATTAACTTGTAGGAGGCTGGACATCGTTATAACAAACTGTATAAATACGCTGATGTCCAGCTAGCAAATCCGGCTCACTGCTCACATTGAACCCTGCTGGTGGTCTCTGTGATGTATTGACGGCCAAATAGCTATGTGTGTACTTTGTTTTGTACTGTTCAGTTTTGTAATAAAGATTCTGGGAATCTTTACAAGCCCGTGTCAGTGTATTTTCCTTTAGCATGGTGTAAAAGCCTTAATATTGTATTTTTCTGATTTCACAGATGGCGCTCGAATAGGGACCCTCAAGATCGACTTTGTCTCGTTGAAGGTTGGCTCGGCTATCGGACCGGGATCGGACGGTGCCAACAGAAACGGCCACTCTGGACGAGAAGTGAATTCCTCAACAAAACAACACGATCCAATCCCTGAACGGTGAGCTGTAGCCCGAGACGACGTCTTGACGAGGGTCCATATATCGAGGTGGGTAAATTTGACGAAAATCACCAGACACGTGGGTCCTTGGCATTGTCCTTAGTAACCCGATCGGGCCTCCCAGTGCTTTGGTCAGGTGAATCGTGACCCGATTCTTAATTTAACCCTGACAATTTGAATTTGGCGCATTGTACGCGCAAGCACAATTACTTGACCAGGTAACACCAGAACTTTGATATGCCTGGGAAATTGTCTGCCTGCTTTAGGGCATTATTCCGCAGTGACAGACAATCTTTGGAAGATAGCCGTCCCACACCACAGGAGGGGTTGCCGGCATGTACTATGTACTGTAAGAAAGGCTTTGGTAGTATAGCATTTAATGACATTTGGCACAGACAGACCAAACATAATTCTAATCTTCGGTGGCCAACCAATGGTAGCTTTGAAATCCCTCGTATAGAATATCTAGAGTCTGTATTATTAAAGAAAAAGGCTAGACCTGCAGCATTTGACGTATTGCATAGTTGGAAAACAGAAGCTTTGCAGCAACAAAAGAGTAGAGAGAAACATATGCGTAGACATATGACAAGTGTCGAAAAGGCACGGTTATATGATCCAAATAAACAATTGGAGTCATTTAGGAATATGGAGAGGGCGTTTCAATTAGGCATTCAGAAAATGTACCCTTCAAAAGATTTTCATACGTCAGATGAATTGATTAATAAACTTTTGCATGAACGAAGGCCCGGTGCCTCCGCGCCACCTCCGTACGTCCCTCCTCCTGGCGCTTTGCCACTTCCCATTGTTATTTCCCCTCCTATAGTTCCTCCGGTCCTCCCTGCTGTTCTTCCTGTTCTTCCAGCCGTCACTCCTTTGCCTGCCCCCTTGCCTCCACCTGTTGATATTCATAATGTGCCTACTCTTCCTATTCTAAGTGATTCTGCATCGCTTGTAGTAGACCAGGGAGCGAGACCAAGGGTTGTGACTCGTAATACTGTGTCCCCAGAAAAAAAGAATGAATTGTTCGCTTGGGCTAAACATTGCATGGAGAAGGGTGAACAAGCTGATGTTTTTTACACACTCGAAAATTTAAAAGGTATTCCTGAGAAAAATGTTTTTATTGAAGGATTAGGGACTCGTTTGAGTATAATGTGGAATAGATTAAACGATGTAGATTTCCCACAAGGGTTACGGGATTTGAACGCCTTAGCGTTGTCCAGAGATACTGCGGAGAAAGTATATGAGCATGTTGAGAAGATTTTTGAGTATAGGAAGGAGTTGGAAGGGTTACAGAATGAGGAAGTAGATGGTGGTAGTTTAGGTATTATGTACTTACAGAAACGGTTTTCTCCTCACCGTGAATTAAAAGGTGAGGAAGCGCGAATTGTACAAAGGATGCGATAAGATGGATTTCGGATATGTCGATAACTCCAGATGAAGTATATGGCACATATAGTCAGTATATGTTAGAAATGCAAAAGAAAGTGATACAGGTTATGGTAGAATACCTGCAGAATGAGTGTGTAAAAAGAAAGATTTGTTTTCCCGCACAATTGTTGAGTGTTTATAAGAGAGCCTTTTCGGTTGATACTTCTTCGACTGCCTTAGTGCTTGATTTGGCTCTGTTGCTTAGTAAGCGTTCGGAGCTGCCTACTTCTCAGTTGCCTATGAGAGAGGTCCCTCCGACATTTGTCCCAAAAGTTGAGATTGCGGCCGATGCCGCACGAGGTATACTCGCTGGGGAAATTCCTGCACATTACGTATCACAGTTTGTTCACGTCCCGTTTTCAAGACAGGAAGTAAACACCATAAAGCAATCTATTCCCGATGTAAGAAAGAATCCGACCGGGTTCTATAAAGAAATAGAGTCAGTTTTACAGTAATCGGTATTCACCTTAAGTGATATTGATTTATTATTTCCCGTACTCCTGCCAGTTGATTTGTGGAAACAGATTAGGACTGTAGATGATGTACCTGGGTTAGGCGATACATGGGATAACATGGTTAGGCTAGATAGAGAGAGACCAGCTGGCGAGCAACCGCCTCAAGTGATATTAACCATGCCTGATAGGATTATTGTAAAATTGAAAACTATAGTTCCTGAAAAAAGAATAATTTGGGACAAGCTTACGGCCTGTGTCCAAGGAAAGTCTGAGGGTGCTACCGATTTCTTCAATCGGTTCGAGCAGGTATTTTCAGATTTCAGTGGACAAGACTTAGGCACAGAGTCAGGGAAAAGGCTGTTTGTCGACAAATTTGTACGTGGATTGTTGCCCGACATCCAGTTACAGATTATGTCTTCCGAAAGCGCTTGGCAGGCGAAGTCTCAATCAGAAGTACTGCACATGGCTCAGTACTATGAAAATCGTGTGAATAATGAAAAGGAAAAACTTGAGAAAAAAAAGAGTGACCTGAAAACAAAAGTCCTATTACAACAGATTGTTAGAAACCCTAGAGGGGGTAATCAATTTAGAGGTCAGTACTTTCCACAGGGAAGTATGCCCCTGGCTCCGGTAACCATTAACCACTGTGCCTGTTGTCGACAGGAAGGCCACTGGCGCGCACAATGTCCGACCTTGCAGCAAAGGTCATTTGGGAACATGGGTAGATGATCCAGAGGTCGCCCAGGTGCAGGGGGCCCTGGCAGAGGTCAGTTTGCACCAGAATCACAGCAATCTCCTTCACAAGATAAGCAAGTTTCGAATATGGATAATAGAAACATTTTTGATCACCCTTCTGCCGCGTACCTCTCTGAAGAGCTTCCTTTTGATAATATTCTGTTTCGCTAGGATTGTCCGAAGCAGGATTTGGAACCGACGCCTATTCCCGTTCATCAGAAAGGCCCCTACGTTGAGATGGCGATGGGAAATAGGAAGCATCTATTTTTAGTAGATACAGGAGCACAGAAATGTTCCATTGACCATTCACGGGTTCCAAATATTCCCCTGTCAGGGCAGTCCAACGTTTCCGTAGGGTTTTCAGGCACACCTGTAGTTTGTCCGGTCTCTTTGCTGGTACCGATAACACTGGGTCCCTTCACAGAGCAGTGTCCATTTCTACTTATCACAAACTGTGGGGAGAACTTGCTGGGGTTAAATTTGTTGAAGGAATTGCATGCAGTAATACATTGTTCTCCGGACGGAGTTCGGTTAACAATTTCAGGAGGTCGCCTATTTAGGCTATCTCCTGTCAAAGGAGGGAAGACGGTTGACACCTGAACGAATAAAGACTATTTCTGGCATGTCTGTCCCAAATATGCAGTAGGAAGTTAGAGCCCTGATAGGTATGACTTCTTACTGTAGATTGTGGATCCCTTACTTTTCGTTAACGATTAAACCAATGCTGGCTTTGACAAAGAAGGGCATTTCTTTGCCATTGCCATGGACTTTGGAACACCAGACAGCATTTGATTTTCTCAAATCCGCGCTGTGTTCAGCGCCGGTTTTAGGAACTCTGAATTATGACAAGGCCTTTGTGTTGTATGTGCATGAACGTGATGGATGTGCTTTGGCTGTGTTAATGCAGGAACATGGAGGGAAGAATAGGCCGTGCAGCTATTTCTCATCCGCCCTTGATCCTGTTGCATGCGCTTTGCCGAGATGTTTGAGAGCTGTTGCTGCTTCTGCTGTATCTGTAAAACAGAGTGAGGGAATGGTCCTGGGTCATGCGTTAACCCTAATGGTACCTCAGTCTGTAGATATTTTATTGAATAGAACTCAAACGCAACACCTCACTTCCGCACAATTGACAAGATATGAACTGATCTTGTTTGCCCCCCACATTCAAATTCAGAGGTGTTGTGTATTAAATCCGGCTGAACTTTTACCTGTCCCGCAAGATACTGTTGATGGTGACGAAACGTCATACGATTGCCTTTATGCGACAGAACAAGAGACTAAAGGTAGAATCGATCTGAAAGACACGCCTTTGAATAGCCCACAAGGAGATCTATTTTGTGATGGCTCTTGTTTTAAACTTCCGAATGATACATCCACGGCTGCTTATGCCGTTACTACTTTAAGCACGATTGTGGAAACCAAAAGAATTATGCATAATTCCGCGCAGGCTGCAGAAATTATAGCGTTAACTTGAGCTTGTGAACTTTCTGAAGGGCTTACAGTAAATATATATACCGATAGTCAGTATCCTTTTGGGGTGGTTCACAACTTCAGTAAACTTTGGAAAGAACGAGGTTTCTTGACGTTGCATGGCACGAAAATTCAGCATGGCACTTTAATAGTACGATTCCTTTCAGCACTCGCACTCCCTGTTCAGCTAGCTATCATAAAATGTGCAGCACATCAAAAGGTTACAGATTATGTAGGAAAAGGGAATGCTTTCGCTGATCAGATAGCTAAATAAACTGCCACTGATTTTAGTTCAGAAATGTATGCTGTAAGAGAAACTGTAAATATTTGCACTTTGGGTGAAAGTATCGATTCTGTAAAAGACATTCAAGCAGATGCTACTATAGAGGAAACTAAGAGATGGGTCGAGGGTGCAGGGAGGTTGGATGATGATGGGTGTTGGGTGGACAATGTTGAAGGAAAATGGTTACTCCCTGACGCCTACATTACAATGATGGTTGTTATGACTCATGGTCCGACACATGTCTGCGTGCGTAAATTGACTAAAATGCTACACAGTGTATGGGCCAATGATGAGATTTTCAAAATTGCGGAGCGCTTTGTCCAAGGGTGCATGGTCTGCTTGCAGCACAATGTAGGAAAAGGTACCTCGACTCCTAGAGGAAGTTTCGCTCCACCTTCTGTTCTGTTTGAGGTTATTCAGTTTGATTTTATTGAAATGGAACGTTGCAACAATCTTAAATATGTGTTGGTTGTCATTTGTGCCTTTAGTAAGTGGGTTGAGGCCTTCCCGGTTAGAGATGCAATGGCCATAACCACAGCAAAAACTCTGTTGAAAGAGTTTTTTCCTAGGTTCGGGCTGCCGAGTGTCATCTGGTCGGATAATGGGCCACACTTTATCGCTGCTGTGATCCTACAAATATGCAAAGGATTACAGATTGATAAACGGTTCCATTCGGCCAGACATGCCCAAAGTGCCGGATTAGTGGAAAGGCATAACGGCATTATAAAGAACAAGCTCACTAAGACGTGTGCTGGCACCAAGTTAAAATGGCCGGACGCCTTACCGATCGTGTTGCTGTCGATGAAAACAACCCCTCAAACTAAGACTGGGCTCTCTCCCTTTGAAGTGGTAATGGGGAGACCTGCTAATATTTGGGGTTTGCCAAAAAGTAGTTTGTTGCGGGATATAGAGAATGTGCTTCTTTCAGATTACTGTAACCAGTTGACTAAAAATCTGTTTTCAATTTATCACCAGGTGCGAGAGGCATTACCTGTACGATACGAGGGTCCTGGTCACAGTCTACGACTGGTGGACTGGATCCTCACAAAAGTTTTTGAGAGGTCGGCTTGCCTTGCACCTCGGTGGAGGGGTCCCTACCAAGTCCTGCTAGTCACCCAGACTGCTGTGCGGGTAGCGGGTCGTAAGAACTGGATCCATGTGACGTGCACCAAACGGATCCCCCAGCCCGTACTATACGATACAGAAGACACAGAATCCCTTCCCACTGCTGTAACTAACGTGCCTGAAACAGCAACAACCAACAAGAGAGTATCGGAGACCGTTCCAGAATTCGCAAGGCCAGACAAAACGGCCATCTTGTCTCCGCACTCTCCAACAGTGGAACTTCCGGATAAATCCTTTTCTGATCCCATTTCCGTTCACTCGCCACCTCCAGTAGGAAGTGACAACACTTTGTTTTCTGATCCTTCAGCACCAGAAATTGTGAAATATAATTTACGTCCAAGGAAATAGACGTACAGAACGGTTTGACTGTGCGATTGAGGAAATCATTTGAGGGCTTGCCTTTTTGCCCGACTGTACGGAAGGATTCTGTTGGCTAAGGGTTGTGGGAAAGACATTAAGACGCGCGACTGGTGTCGCCAGCAAACGAACAATTGGTGTTTTTTTGATTGAAGACTACAATGCCTGCACCCGCTACCGCTCGTACCGAACTTTTAGATAAATATGTGACTAGCAGAGATAATGATCAAGCATGCAATGGGACCCCCAAAGTGTATTGTTGCCTTTTTGTAATAATAACTGGATTTTTAGTAACTGTTGGTTTTGGGTCATGGTATCTGGAGGAAGCATATCCGCTAGAGGACTTTTTACCTATTGAAAATGTATCTGTTATCCCCACTCCTTCCGTGCAACTGCATACTTTATCGCCTAGAGATTCTTCGCATAGACAGAACTATCAGCATAATACCCTTTTGTTAATCATGAATGCCACTCATGCAATTTTAAATAGAACCAATTGCTGGATCTGTTCACATCTACCGCAACATGGGGATAAGGTGCTAGGTTGGTATATTCATCCCCTACCTTTGACAACTGCCTGTTATGCTTCTCTTAAAGCACTAGTCTTTGGCCGATGGAATGACAGCATCTAAGGGAACTTTGATGGTACAAATTTGAATAGTTTTGAAAAAACGTGTTTTGATGCCCCTGGGATGCTCGCTTTTTGCAAATAGGAGTAAACCAAACGTTGCTTCTGTTAGGCCCTCTGATAGATTGTCTCGTCCTTTTCAGTCTTTAATCTCTTTCAAAATGGCTCCTATAGGCAATAAGGATGCCACGCCTCCATCTTATTCTGTTAATCATAGTCCCGATTCAGTATCCTTCTGCATACAGAGGAATGGAACACGGTCAGTGGGTGATTTTAGAAAATGCGCCAACGTTGCGAATTTGACTAGTGAGAACAGACTTCTGTACGTAGGTGAACCTGTCTATTTTGTTTGTGGTAATGTGGCATTTCCATGGTTGCCCAGGGATTGGGAAGGATCCTGCTATTTAGGGATTCTATTACCTGGGGTATTTATTGCCAGCACTGCAGAAATTTCGAAAACTCGTCCACGACGAGGTGTGAAAGGGGATACTCCAGCGCAAATTCTAGGGGACATCATGAAATCCTTTGTGCCATTTTTTGGGCAAATTACGAATTCAGAAGATATCAGGGGACTAGCGAGAGTATTGGAGAGAACCATCAACCTGACCACTGACATACTCTATAATATGACGTTAGAACAGAAAGCGATAAGATTAGTGGCTCTTCAGAAAAGGATGCCATTAGATGTCATTCTGGCCGAGCGTGGAGGAGTATGTAAATTAGTGGGGTCCGCTTGCTGCGTTTACGTACCAGACTCCTCTCCAACGATCTTTAGGGCTATCCAAAATCTACATGTTCTTAGTTCAGAAGTGCATGTTCCTGAGGGAAACTGGGAACTTAGTGCATGGTTTTGGGACCTCCTACGTTCGTGGGGATGGAAGTTGTTTTCGGCCCTGCTGATTATCTTGGGAAGTTTTCTATTCCTTTGTTTTTGTAAATAGTGTCTCCCTGGTATATGCTCAGTATTAGCGGGGTGTTGCGCGCAAGCAACAAGTATATTAGGGCATAAAATATACGCCCCAGATAAGGTTTCCAAAGAGTATGTGTTGAAGGAAACTCTAGTGTCTGATCTAATGGCAATAGATATGTCTGACAATGATAGTTAATCGCAAAATGATTGAAGGTAGTTTAGTGCTTGGCATAGGCCAAAAGGAGGGTTTGTTAGAACTGATATAATATTGTTTCGTCCTCATTGTATATGTTGGCCTATGCCCAGTCGCTTTGCGAGGAAATCCATATTGCAAGGTCATGACCTTAAAGTGAATCAAGCCTCCATTTTAGGTTAAAGCTGCCATTTTAGTTTATCGTACAAAGTCACCCTGTGGCCTAAAATGGCCATCTTGTGTTCTCTTGTTCTTGCTTTAACCTCTGCAACCTCTGTAGGAGAATTAATGTCCAACCTGCCTTCAGGCTACATGTTAGGGTCATGTAGACCTTGTCCTTTGTTGACCTCGGTATCAGGGGATTACTTGAATCAGCGATGTTAACCTAAACACGATATGTGAAACATCTGTATGATCTGTATTAAACCAATGTGTAAAGAGTGTATAGTTAAACCTAGAGAATAATAGTGTTCGTTAGCAAATGTGTTAAAAAGAAACCGCATGCACGAGATATGTAAATTAGGAATGAACCTGGCACGACCCTAGCCCAGTACATGATTAACTTGTAGGAGGCTGGACATCGTTATAACAAACTGTATAAATACGCTGATGTCCAGCTAGCAAATCCTGCTCACTGCTCACATTGAACCCTGCTGGTGGTCTCTGTGATGTATTGATGGCCAATAGCTATTTGTGTACTTTGTTTTGTAACTGTTCAGTTTTGTAATAAAGATTCTGGGAATCTTTACAAGCCCGTGTCAGTGTATTTTCCTTTTGCATGGTGTAAAAGCCTTAATATTGTATTTTTCTGATTCCACAGCCCATCATACTCTTGGGCAGGCATTAGACAATGAACTTCTGTCCCTACACCAAGGGAATCAAGACCTATTAATATACATAGCCACGTTCAATAGACTCGTAGTTGAAGCAGAATGGCCAGTGGAGAAGAGAACCACGTTATTTCACCAGGGGTTGCGGGGGGAGCTCAAGGATGTTCTCGCACAAGTAGTGAACCCCCCAAAAGACTGCTCAGAATTTATTGACCTTGTTCAACTGGATCATAGGTTTCAGGACCGAAGCGCAGATCGAACCAGACCGGACCCTCGCCCTATGTATGTGCGTTCAAAGGACAATATTGCCCGCACAATGGAAGGTTCAGGAGAACCAATGCAAATCGGGGGGGTCAGATCCCCCTTGACTAAAGCGGAAAGGGATAAAAGGAGACAGCAGCAGTATGTCTGTACTGTGGAAGGTCAGGTCATTTCCTTAAAGAGTGCCCTGTGAAGCCGAGGAGGACGGTAGGGGCCACGGACAAGGAAGATACCATCAAGGAATCGGAAAACTCCCAAGCCTGGCAAGTGTAGGGGTCCACTTGTCGAGCGAAGAAAGTGAACTACAGACCTCCCATTTTGCACTATCTGTGGTCTTGATCAATCACCAACAACCATCTCGGATGCACGCAGTAAGAGCGTACATTGACAGTGGAGCCGTTGGGAATTACATCGACCAGGATCTTGCGGCAAAGATGGGGCTTCCGTTACGCCCTAAATCAACCACTGACACTGTTACCACTGTTGACGGCACAGAAAGAGCTTCTGGTCCAGTATCACAATGCACTGCAGCTTTAAGCCTTCTGTGCCAGGATGGACACCAAGAATCTATCGTTTTTGACCTCATCAAGGCACAACAGTTCCGGTTGATTTTGGGAATGCCATGGTTGGTAGCTCACAATCCTCGAATCGATTGGCGAGCAAAAGAATTGGCCTTTCCCGAGACTTGCGCCCACACATGTTATCGCCAATGGAAATAACCAATAGACACCAGAACCTCCATGCTGGCGACTGTGGCAATCGGCACCCTACCAAGTGAATACCAGGACTTTCAAGATGTCTTTCAGAAAGAACAGGATCATACCCTGCCACCGCATAGACCATACGATTGCCAAATTGACCTGATACCCGGCGCACAAATCCCTTGTGGGTGAATTTACGCACTCACTGAACCAGAAAACCAGCACCTGAAGGCCTATCTTGACCAATACCTGGCCAATGGGTTCATCCGTCCCTCAAAGTATCCAGCAGCCAGTCCTCTTTTCTTCGTACCGAAAAAGGAGGGGGACTTGAGAACGTGCATCGACTATCGCGCACTGAACCAGATTACCGTAAAAAAACGCTAACCCCTGCCCCTGATCCCTGAATTGCTTGATCAAGTCAAAGATGCCCAAATCTACACAAAACTAGACCTGAGGGGGGCATATCACCTTGTTCACGTAAAACAGGGGGATGAATGGAAAACCGCTTTTCGCACCAAAAATACGGCTTGTACGAATTACAAGTAATGCCCTTTGGCCTTTGCAACGCACCTGCAGCATTTCAATACTTCATGAACCTTGTCCTACGGGAATTGATTGATGTCTGTGCTCTAGTGTACATCGACGATATTCTAGTATATTCCGCATCAAAGCCAGACCACGTTAAACACGTCCGATCCGTATTGGAGAAACTCCGTCAACACCAGTTCTACGCCAAGCTCGAAAAGTGCTCATTCCACGTCTCTCAGGTGGAATTCCTGGGCTTTATTCTCAGCACGAATGGAATCCGAATGAATGTACACAAGGTAGATGCTATCCTGAACTGGCCATCCCCAAATTCATTCAAGGGGGTTCAAAGTATGCTGGGTTTTGCAAACTTCTACTGCCGGTTCATCCCAGGATTTTCGCAAATCGTGCATCACATCACGTCATTGCTAAGGAAAAGCAACAAAAAGTTCCAGTGGACAATAGAAGCCGAGGAAGCTTTCCAGGAACTCAAAGCAAGATTCACATCTGCCCGAATCTTATGCCACCCTCACCCTGATCTCCCATACCTGGTGGAAACGGATGCCTCAAGCATGGCTATGGGAGCCGTCCTCTCACAAAAGGACCCCGAAATGGGCCAGTAACACCCTGTTGCCTTCTGGTTGCGTAAATTCACACACCTGAACTCAATTATGCTATCACAGACAAATAACTCCTAGCCATTAAGTCAGCCTTTAAGGCATGGCAGCACTACCTCTTGGGCGCCAGACACACAATCACCGTAATAACTGACCACCGGAACCTCCAGTACCTAAAAACGGCAAAGGCCCAATCCTCACGACAACTATGTTGGGCTCTTTTTTTTGCTGAATATGACCACGTGATTACATTTCGACCAGGGGTGAAAAACGGGAAGGCCGATGCCCTTTCCCGTATGGGGGTGGAAGAGCAAGGGTATCAGACCCCTGACCCAATAGAAATCATCCCGAGTGACAAGCTCCTAGGAATCACAGCAACCATAACTGAGAAAGAATTACATGAAGAAATCAAAAACCTGATGAGTCCGGAGCAATTACATGCGTGGAGTGCACAAGGAGAACATTACATGATAAAAGATCAGTTGCCCTACTTCAGGAATCGTTTATTCTTACCAAACCAAAACTACAAGAACAAGTCATGTCCGGTTATCATGATTCCTTGATCGAGGGCCACCCCGGAATCGCTAAAACCCTAGCCAAGGTAAAACGAAGTTATTGGTGGCCCACGTAGCGTAAAGACATTATCCAATTCATCCTATCTTGTGGAGTGTGTGCTCAAAACAAGTCATCCAAGCAGAAACCGGTTGGGCTATTACAACCATTGGAAATACCACCAGCACCATGGCACACTTTGTCCCTCGATTTTATTACTGACTTACCACCCAGTCAAGGGTTTAACACTATTCTTGTGGTCGTGGACCTATTTTCAAAAATGGCACATTTGATTCCTCTTAAGGGGCTCCCAAATGCTTCCACTCCGGCAAAGGTATTTCTTGAAGGCATCGTACGGCTCCATGGGCTTCCTTCAGTTTTAGTCTCAGACTGAGGCACTCAATTCGTATCTAACTTCTGGGGGAAATGCTGATCTATGGCCCAGATCGACATCCGGCTATCCACCAGTCACCATCCCCAAACGGATGGTCAAACTGAGAGGACAAATCAGACGCTCGAGCAGTATCTGCGTTGCATGTTACACCAAGCTGAAGGAAACTGGTTCGACCTATTATGTATGGCTGAATATGCTTATAATAATTCCCTACACACCAGCACTGGGCAGACACCCTTTTATACCATGTATGGCAGGCACCCACGTGGGTTGGACGTTCCTACAACCCTGGAAATGCCAGCAGTCAAAACCTTGCACACAACCATTTCTCAAACCTTTAAAAGGGCAGCTGAACACCTACTTCAAGCTAAGAATCGCCAAAATAAGTTTGCTGATCAACACCAAGCAAAGGCCCCCAACTACCAAGTGGGAGACCAAGTCTGGCTGGCGTCTAAACACGTGTCCATTAAAGGAACCCAAACTTTCCGTCCAAGATACCTGGGTCCATTCACCGTCACCTCCGTGATAAATCCTGTGGCGGTCAGACTAGCTTTGCCGTCAAACATGCAGATTCATCCTGTGTTCCACGTGTCTCTCCTTAATCCTGTTCAACCTGGGACCCGGGTAGCAACGCCACTGCAGCCAGTAGTAGTCGCCGGGGAGCCAGAATTCGAAGTCAAGGACATCCTGGATTCAAAGTACGTCAGATGCAAATTATACTACTTAGTAGACTGGAAGGGGTATGGTCCACAAGGCAGGACATGGGAGCCTTTGGAGTACATCCATGCACCTCGCTTGCTTAGATGATTTCATCAAAACCATCCAAACAAACCAGGACCTGACAGAAGAGCCACCTTGAGAGAGGCCTTGGGGGGAGTGCTGTCATGATTCCTGCCCCTCATGTCCAAAGCCCTCCAAGATGTCAGGCTGGAGCCAGGCCACAATCACCTACTTGGCCCTCAAGGGCCTCTCCATCCCTCCAAAGACCCACTTGGAGTCAGACTTGGCACTTGTAGCACCAGACTCACTCACTCCCATAGGATAACATTGGGGAATGGACTTGTAGTGCATTGATGCGGACAAGATGGATGCCCCCACATATTTCGGTTCCCAGAACTGCATGTGCAGTCTAGTCTTTTGGGTGTGGTTCAGCCCAGAGATACCTGTGATACCCAGAGACTATTTAAGCCACGCCCAGGCTGAGAAACATGCCTTGTGTTTTCTGCACCTGCAGTGTGACGCTCACCGTGTTCGGATCGGTCTCCAGTAGCCCTGCATCTTTCTTCTGCGCTCAGCTCCTGCAAGAACAAGAACACCGTTAGGAACAGCCTTACCTTGCGGCGCTTCTGCCCATCATTCATCGCTTTTTCTGTTCTGCGGGCATCTTCGGCGGTATCATTCCCATCCCAGCACGCCGCTTCCTAAGGAAAAGGGAAAAGAACAAAAAAAAGGCATTAGTAAGCATTCAGCAAATCTTCGCTTATTTTTAAAGACTGTACGAGCTTCAAACGCTTACCTGAATCCCAGCCGCTCTGGGGAAACTCTGTCTCCAGAACTTCTCATCCATCTGCAAGAGGGAAAAGACACTCCAGGTTAGCGTGGAAACATCTAGAGGCGCCGCATACCGCGCTTACCACATTTCTTCTTCATAACCGGCATCCACGCTGAAAACGTCACGGGCCCTAAAAGACACAGAAAAAGAACTCAGTTCAATACAAATACGAAAGGGTCGCATCGCGCATCACGCTCTCACTCACCTTCAGCGCTACTCATCTCAGCAGCACGTCGCCATCCCAGAACCCCGGCCATCATCGAAGGAAGGAAAGAAATGAAGTTAGAGATCTGTTCAAAAGACTCCTTATACTTACCTGTCGGACTCTTGCCAGTGAAGTAACTAGGCAGCAACGAGCCCACATCAATCAACGCGCCCCTGCGCTGAAAGCAGGACAGAGAGCACACTTGCCAAGAAAACAAGGTGAGCTGTGGATCAAGGGGAAGGGTTGGACCCTGTGGAAGAAGGGGTTCAAGCACACAGAGACAATAGGGAGTTAAACTCTACCAATCGTGTTTCAGGCCCAGTCTCCAGTTAAGTAGACTCCAGGGAAGGGTTCGAGGTCGTAAGAGGTCAGAACAGGCTGAGTGACGTCCCCGTGGATACCAGGTGAGCATTACATGGACATCTAAATATTCGTGCTTTCATACAATTTTCAGAAATTGTCCAGCCCTTCTACATGTTAATAATCTGCGGTCTAGAGTTTGCGCCTAGTTCACATACAGCTTATACAATAATATGCAGAAGGATTACATGAGTTTGCATTTCCATCAATGTTACAATGGTGATGTATATTCTCGGATCCGCGGTAAGCCTTAGTCTATATCCTTTCACAATGTAGTTCGGCCTGTGTCTACGCTTGATATTTACTCTGCATTGTCCCAACGTTTACACAGGGATGACTCTTATGTGCGCAGACAATGTTAGGACAACAGTTCATGTATAGTACAAGGTCTCATTACCTAGTCTAAACAGTCAGCCCTTGGACAGTCTAACCATTAACAGAACTCAAAGGTCGGGAGGCTTGGTTGCAAATTGAAAACACAGTCCACCATTTTAGAACAGAGAATGTACAAACAGAAATCAAAATGGTGGATGATTCTAAAACAGCGGTGAAGTCGCTCCAAAATCAGAACTTTGCAACACAGTTTTCCCCATAGAGTGACTAGGCTTAAGACAATATAAATCTAAAGGAGGCACTATATGATTTCCCGTTTAACAAACCCTCCTTTTGGCCCAAGCCAAGTGCTAAACTAAAAACTAGTCGCTTTACGAGTAACTCCACGTCTCAATGTCCATACATCCTGAATCACATTCATCAGATATATCAATCGCCATAAGATCTGCGGCGGAAATTTCCTTCATCACAAATCCGTTGGTCATTCTTTCCGGTGCGTGTACCTTTGGCCCTAACGTTCCCATAGTCGGTGCACAACATCCCCCTATGTCAGGAATCTGAGGAAAGCTTCAGGTCGGCGCTTCTTGCTTTGCAAGAGGCGATAAACTACATTTCCCATGAGGCATGGGAGAGGTGTAGTTCTTCTATCGCGCGCTACAACAGCTGCTAATTAGCAGCAACGGTTAAAACTCGCCGCCGCCCGTGCCTCGGTGCAGGTAATTAATGATTGTTAGCACGGGCGACGGCAGCTTAGGAGCAGGCATGCAGAAATTCTCAGACGCCGAAGGACTCTTGGAGTTTCCCCGGGCCGCGACGTTGACGAACAGCTGAACAACCACGGGCCGAGGCGGTGAAGTGGGCTCCCATAAGCTTTGGGCATCGCTCTTCAGGTTCCGGATGTCCTTGTGAGGCATCCGGATCATCAGTTAAGTGTTTTCATATTCTGGAGTTGCTATATGCTTACTTGTTTATTAATTGACTACTTCAACGTTGTAGTGGGTGTGTGAGGTAACACGCCCTAAGGTACATGCCATGCATTAGACACGCCATGTGTAGAAACATGCTATAAAACTCTGAACGGATAAAACTGGGCACTGGGAAGGACTATGTAAAGAACTCACATGGTCCACATCGTACAAGGGCATGTTCATGTGTGTCCTTTTTCCTATATCATTGTTTGTGGCTTCATTGTGCCCAACGGGCCATGTGTCTCGTGTCTTCATAAAAAGGGACACCCTTTTGTTTGTGCCATTTAGCTTGTAAGCAAATCTATGTGTGTTCAAGAAATGACTGTCCAAGTCCTACGTTATGTTCAATCCATATGTTATGTTCCAAGTCTATGTTCTAGGTTATCCGCTTGTATTCTATGAGATGCAAAGTGGTGTTTAAAGAGCTATTATGATTCATATGTAACAAGTTCATTACAGGTATAGGAGGTCAGGTTAGGCGTTCAGGAAATAGAGTTTCAGGTTCAGGAATATCGCTGTATTGTATGTATTTGCTTGTGTATGTTCCCCTCCTTTCCTTTGTCACTCCATCCCCTTTTCCCTAACTCCATCTTCCCCCCATTGGCTGCCACGTGGCTTCTTGTGATATCAGTCTCCAGGCGCCCGTGCCAACCACGGTGGGAGGGGTCAATCTATTTGGCTTCTGTGGTTCGGAAGAGGGGATTGAGACCCCTATTCCCTTATAAGCTTGACAGAATTACCTGCCCCCGATTTCGGGGTAATTGAACCACCCAGGCCAAATGGATATGAATCCTCCCCCTTTAGCAGATGTGCTAAAAGCACTACAAGACATACAAGTAGAATTGGTACAAGTTAGGCAATAGTCTAGTATATTGAAAGCTCAGGTACAAGGGTTGGTCGCACAAGGCACCCCGCTGGATGGTGCTGGAACTTCTACGGCAGGGCAAACTGGTAGAGTCCCGCCTACTGTAATTGTGCAGCCCTCTAATAGTGTGCCATTAGCCGCACCAGAAAGATTCACAGGAGACCCTAAGAAATACATGACCTTTTTAACACAATGCAGACTTCATTTCTTGTGCAAACCTAAGGCGTTTGAGACAACACAAGCTAGAACCGCATTTGTTATTTCTTATTTAACTGGAGATGCGGCAGCATGGGCTATGCCGTTGGTGCAAAGGATGATCCATTATTATATAATTGGGATGGTTTTCTAGTGGAGTTTGGTAGGTTATTTGATCGCCGAGAGGTGTCTTTGGCTCAAGACAAAGAATTATTAGCTTTAAGACAAGGAACACGCGACTTGGTTTCGTATGTTACCCAATTTAACAGGTTGGTGATTGAAACTGATTGGCCTGAGAATAAACAGACTGTGTTGTTTTATCAAGGGCTCAAAGAAGAATTGAAGGATGCTATTGCTCAAGTAGAACCTCAGCCTAGTACATGTACCGTCATGATTGACTTAGCCCTAAGATTGGATCGTCGTATTGGAGAACGCAAGGGGGAGAAGAAAAGACCAGAAGTGTTGTCTTTTGCTAGGTTGGATCAGGTAAGGGAAACAGGAATACAGAAGGAGAACCTATGCAAATTGGTGGAATAAGGGGGCCCTTGTCTGTTGCAGAAAAAGAGCAACGGAAGGCTAACAACTTGTGCCTTTATTGTGGACAACCAGGACACTTTATTAGAACTTGCCTGAATACTCCCAAGAAAGGAGCAGGGGTGGATAGAAGCAAGGTTGAGACGGGAAAAGGACTGGGCCGGCCTTAGGGGGAACGCAGGCGACAGGCCCAGAAATTAATAGGTTCCCCAATTGGAATGCAAATACGACAGGGAAAAGAAATTCACATTTGTACATTTTGGTGACTTTACTTTTTGCCTGTACTAAGCAGTTAGTGTCTGCAATGGTGGACTCAGGCGCCACCGGTAATTTCATCGACATTGGATTGGCTAAAAGATTGGGTTTACCTTTAAGGGAAAAGGCTCAGGTTGAGGGGGTGCAATCAGTGGATGGATCACCATTGGTTTCAGGACCCATATGTCAACAAACTAAACCCATTCTAATGAGGTGCGAGTCTGGACATATAGAGGAAATTGTATTTGATTTAATAGCGGCACCTCAGTTTGGGCTCATTCTGGGCATGCCTTGGTTACTTAAACACAATCCCAGGATTGATTGGATTAAACGGGAGGTGGTATTTGTAGGAGTGGAGTGTGAGGGTCATATGGAGGAGGAGGTGATACCTGCATTATATTTGGCAGACCAGGTGGCAGCACCACAAATGGTGGGAGCAATGGCTATGAGTATTCCAAATCGGTATCAAGATTTAGCTAAAGTATTTGACAAAGGGGGAGCAGACAGGTTACCACCCCATAGATCTTATGATTGTGTAATTGAATTAGAACCAGGGGCTAAATTACCTTGTAGCAGAATCTACGCTTTGACTGAAAAAGAAAACCAGCATTTACGTGAATACCTGGATGACATGTTAAGTAAGGGATTTATTAGACACTCCACCTCTCCTGTGTCGTCACCTTTGTTGTTTGTCCCAAAGAAAGAGGGAACACTTAGGACATGCATTGATTATAGAGCATTGAATAAGGTGACAGTGAAGAACAGGTACCCCTTGCCTTTGATTTCAGTATTATTGGATCAAGTAAAAACAGCAGTGGTTTATACGAAATTAGATTTGAGAGGGGCTTACCATTTGATCCGTGTGAAAGAGGGGGATGAGTGGAAGACAGCCTTCAGGACTAAGTTTGGTTTGTTTGAATATCTTGTGATGCCTTTTGGTTTGTGTAATGCTCCGGCAGCATTTCAATACTTTATGCAGGAGGTGTTGAGTGAGTTTCCAGATCAGTTTGTTATAGTTTATATTGATGACATTTTAATTTATTCCTCTTCTGAAAAACAACACATAGAGCATGTGAGAGCAGTGTTAACAAAATTACAAGACCATCAGTTGTATGTAAAACTGGAAAAATGTGCCTTTCATACCACTCAAGTGGAATTTCTTGGTTTTATTTTGACTCCCTCGGGTATTGTGATGGACAAGAAAAAAGTACAAGCAGTTACAGAATGGCCAGCGTCTCAATGCATTAAGGATATCCAGTCCTTTTTGGGTTTTGCAAACTTTTATAGGCGCTTTATATCAAATTTTTCACAAATCGTTACCCCCATTACCAAATTATTGAGGAAAGCCACTAAGTTTGATTGGAACACCGAGGCAGAAGTAGCTTTTCAAGAGTTAAAGAAAGCATTTACATCTGCTCCTGTATTGAGACACCCTAACTCAGAAAAACCTTTCGATGTAGAAACAGATGCTTCTAACGTGGCTGTTGGAGCAATATTGTCTCAAAAGGATGAAGAGGGAGTATGGCATCCAGTAGCTTTCTACTCTCGCAAGCTTACTAGCTGTGAACAAAACTATTCGATCACTGATAAAGAGTCATTGGCGATTAGAGCAGCCTTTTTGGAGTGGCAACATTATTTGTTGGGGGCCAAATATCAGGTTACAGTGGTCACTGATCATAAAAACTTACAATACTTCAAGACAGCTCATACATTAAGTCCAAGGCAGTTAAGATGGTCACAGTACTTTAATGAGTTTAATTTTGTAGTCACTTTTAGACCAGGGAGAAAAAATGGTAAGGCGGACGCTTTATCTAGGCAGCAAAATATGGAAAGCAGTGTAACCGAAGTGAAGACTATCATTCCTGCGGAAAAGGTTGTAGGAGCAGTAATGACTCAATTACTGAGACAAGTAAAACAAGAGATGGAAGGAAAGGTCCAATTGAATGGGGGAAAAAATCCTGCAGAAACATTCCACAATGGGCTTCCTTATTATGCAAGGAAATTGTTTTTACCGACACTCGCCTTGCAGAGGGAGGCGATGCATTGGTGTCATAATTCACCATTAGCAGGACATTCAGGAAGCAAAAAGTCCCAAGGGTTGTTGGAGAAATATTTCTGGTGGCCAGGGTTAAAACAAGATTCTATGAAGTACATTCAAGAGTGTGAAACATGTGTACGCAGTAAGTCAGACCATAAAAAAAGGCAGGGTTACTCAAGCCACTACCCACCCCGGAGAAGATTTGGACACATATATCCATGGATTTCATTACTGATTTGCCTCCGGATGATCAGTATGACACAATATGGGTGGTGGTGGATTATCTCTCTAAACAAGCCCATTTCATACCTTGTAAAGGAATCCCAGGAGCAGGGAGATTGGCGGAATTGTTCTTGCAACATGTGGTCAGATTACATGGACTACCTCATAGTATTGTATCTGATAGAGGCCCTCAATTTACTTCCAAATTTTGGCGTGCTTTTTGTAAAATGTTAGGCATGGAGTGTGCGTTGTCCACCAGTTATCACCCACAGACGGATGGACAAACAGAGAGAGTCAATCAGACGCTGGAACAATATTTACGGTGTTATTTAAGTGAGGGTCGTGAATCTTGGGTACAATCTTTGTGGTTGGCTGAGTTTACTTATAATAACACTGAACACGCTTCATTGGGTATGTCTCCAAATGTGTGTTTGTATGGTCACACACAAAATATGTTACCAGAACATCTACCTGATATGGAGAATATTCCCATGCTTCAAGATAGAAAAGAGGTACTACTATACCTCAGACTGAAAGCACGAGCCAATTTAGACCAGGTTAAGGAACAATATAAGAAATATGCAGACCGAAATAGGAGAGTTGCTCCTCAGTATAAAGTGTGGGATAAGGTCTGGCTTTCAACACACAATTTGCCTTTAAAGGGACCCTGTAAATTTGCCCCCAGGTTTATTGGACCCTATGAAATTGTGAAATGTATATCTACGGGGGCATGCAAATTAAAGTTGCCTAATACGTTAAAGATACATCCAGTGTTCCATGTGTCTTTGCTTAAACCCGCAGCTCCGGGTCGCGAGTACAGAGACCTCCAGCAATTATCAAGGATGGACAGGCAGAATATGAAGTAAAGAAGGTACTGGACTCAAGATGGAGACAGAATCATTTATGGTATCTCATCCAGTGGGTAGGATATGGACCTGAGGATTGTTCATGGGAACCGGCTAGTGCGGTTCATGCACCCAGATTGGTGCGACAATTTCATCTGCAACATCCAGAGAAGGCAAAACTTGGAAGGGGCCCTGAGAGAGGAGGTACTGTCAGGAATCTGAGGAAAGCTTCAGGTCAGCGTTTCTTGCTTTGCAAGAGGCGATAAACTACATTTCCCATGAGGCGTGGGAGAGGTGTAGTTCTTCTATCGCGCGCTACAACAGCTGCTAATTAGCAGCAACAGTTAAAACTCACAGCCGCCCGTGCCTCGGTGCAGGTAATTAATGATTGTTAGCACGGGCGACGGCAGTTTAGGAGCAGGCATGCAGAAATTCTCAGACGCCAAAGGACTCTTGGAGTTTCCCCAGGCCGCGACGGAGATGAACAGCTGAACAACCACGGGCCGCAGCGGTGAAGTGGGCTCCCATAAGCTTTGGGCATCGCTCTTCAGGGTCCGGATGTCCTTGTGAGGCATCCGGACCATCAGTTAAGTGTTTTCATATTCTGGAGTTGCTATATGCTTACTTGTTTATTAATTGACTCCTTCAACGTTGTAGTGGGTGTGTGAGGTAACACGCCCTAAGCTACATGCCATGCATTAGACACGCCATGTGTAGAAACATGCTATAAAACTCTGAACGGATAAAACTGGGCACTGGGAAGGACTATGTAAAGAACTCACATGGTCCACATCGTACAAGGGCATGTTCGTGTGTGTCCTCTTTCCTAAATCATTGTTTGTGGCTTCATTGTGCCCGACGGGCCATGTGTCTCGTGTCTTCATAAAAAGGGACACCCTTTTGTTTGTGCCATTTAGCTTGTAAGCAAATCTATGTGTGTTCAAGAAATGACTGTCCAAGTCCTATGTTATGTTCAATCCATATGTTATGTTCCAAGTCTATGTTCTAGGTTATCCGCTTGTATTCTATGAGGTGCAAAGTGGTGTTTAAAGAGCTATTATGATTCATATGTAACAAGTTTATTACAGGTATAGGAGGTCAGGTTAGGCGTTCAGTAAATAGAGTTTCAGGTTCAGGAATATCGCTGTATTGTATGTATTTGCTTGTGTATGTTCCCCTCCTTTCCTTTGTCACTCCATCCCCTTTTCCCTAACTCAATCTTCCCCCCATTGGCTGCCACGTGGCTTCCTGTGATATCAGTCTTCAGGCGCCCGTGCCAACCACGGTGGGAGGGGTCAATCTATTTGGCTTCTGTGGTTCGGAAGAGGGGATTGAGACCCCTATTCCCTTATAAGCTTGACACCCTAACATTGAACATATGGCAGGAAGGCATTGTATACAGCAACAGCAGAACAACAGAATACCCAAAATTATCAATAAGACCGAGAGAAGCTTCCATCCCCAAGATCGTAAGAAGTACTAAGATCCAAGTTTCCCTCGGGAACATGTACTTCTGAACTCAGGACGTGCAGATTTTGTATTGCCTTAAAGATAGTTGGGGAGGAATCTGGTACGAAAACACAGCAAGTGGACCCCACTAATTTGCATACTCCACCACACTCAGCCAAGATGACGTCTAAAACCATACTGTTTTGTAGCGCCACTAATTTGATTGCCTTTTGCTCTAGAGTCATGTTATAGAGTATGTCAGTGGTACGGTTGATGGTTTTCTCCAGTACTCTTGTTAGTCTCCTGATATCCTCGAATTCATAATCTGCCCCCAAAGAGGTACAAAGGATTTTGCTACATCGCCCAGAACTTGTGACGAAGTATCGCCATTCTCGTCCCGCCTAGGACGAGCCCTAGAGATTTCAGTGGTACTGGCTACATATACCTTAGGTAGTAGAATACCCAAATAACAAGTTCCCTGCCAATCCCTCGGTAGCCATGGATAAGCTTCATTACCGCAAACGAAGTAGACAGGTTCGCCTACATACAAAGATCTGTCCTCACTGGTCAAGTTTACAACACTCGTGCAACTCTTGACATCGCCCATTGACTGAGTACCATTCCTTTGTATGCAGAAAGAAACTGAGTTGGGGCTATGGTTAACAGTGTAAGAAGGTGGCGTGGCATCCCTATTGCCTATAGGAGCCATCTTAAAAGAAATCAAAGATTGAAAGGTTGGGACAATCTATCAGAAGGCCTAATAGAAGCGACATTGAGCTTGCTCCTATTTGCGAAGAGTGAGCATCCCAGAGGCGTTAGGACTCGCCTTTCAAATTTGTTCAAATTTGTCCCATCAAAGTTCCCTGAGATGCTATCATTCCATCGGCCAAAGAATAGTGCCTGTAGAGAAGCATAACATGCAGTAGTTAAAGGCAAAGGATGAATATACCAGCCCAACCCTTTTTCCCTATGTTGCGGTAAATGGGAGCACATCCAGCATTTTGTTCTGTTCAAAATGGCATGAGTTGCATTCATTATTAGCAGTAGTGTATTATTATGATAGCTCTGTCTATGTTGAAAGTCTCTAGGAGATAGAGTGTGCAGGTGCACAAAAGGTGTAGCTACAGTAGGAACATTCTCAGTATGCAAGAATGTTTCAAGTGGGCGTACTTCTTCCATGTACCAAAATCCTAAAGCAGCTAATACTATGAAACTGGTTAACACAATTACAAGAAGACAACACGTCTGGAAGGACCATGTATTTGATCGCCCCTTGTCATTGTTGGCTACACACGCGGCTGTTTGTGCCGCACAAGTAGGGTCGATAACAGGCATTGTTCCTTAAAGCTCTTCTCCGATAAGTTCCTGCGAAAATCTCCATAGTCCGTTTGCTGGTGATCTCCTGATCACGCGTTTTCTTAGTCTTTCCCAATCCCCTGCCACCTACTTTCCTTCAGTGCACAAAGTGGCAAAGGACAAGCTCTGTAATTATTTTCCTGTGGGCACAGTCGTATCCATGCAGTGTGACTAGTGCTGCGGATGCAGATTGTACCTTGTGACTCCTGGTACCGTATGATCTGCAAACAGTTTGTCGTTGCTTCCTGATGGAAGTGATGAATTTGCAGCAGAATCAGACAAAGATGCAAAAGGATCTGCAGAAGAGTGTGGAGACAAAACAGCTGTTTCCCCAGGCCCTGCAGGATGAGGGAGTGTCTCCGAAGCACCCTCAGTGCTGCTCAATGCTGAATGATCGCTGGGAACAGAGCAAGTAAGTTTCTCCTTATCTTCTTCATCGTGTGGCAAAGGGAAAGGTATCCTATTGACATGCGAAGCGTGGATCGTGTGACGCTTCCCTGCTACTCGTACAGCAGTCTGTGTGGCCAATAGGACCTGATGGGGCCCTCTCCACCGCAGTGCGAGACAGGATGCTCTCTCAAATGATTTGGTCAGCACCCAGTCACCAGGTCAGATGCTGTGACCTGGCCCCTCTTATTTGGCCGGGAGGGCTTCTCGCACCTGTTGATGAATCAAATACAAATTTTGGGTTAACCATTCACAATATTCTGAAAGAAGTATGTGCTCTATATCCCTCAAAGACCTAGGTTTAGGAAGATTGCAAATGTTAGCTGGCCTCCCCATTACCACCTCGTACGGGGAGAGCCCAGTCCTAGTCTGTGGGGTCGTGCGCATAGAGAGTAACACTATCGGTAAGGCGTCCGGCCATTTCAAATTGGTGCCGGCACACGGCTTAGCAAGTTTGTTCTTCAAGATTCCACTGTGCCATTCTACCAATCCAGCACTCTAAGCATGTCTGGCCGAATGGAACCGTTTATCGATCTGTAATCCCGCACATATTTGTAGAATTACAGCAGGGATAAAATGTGGACCATTGTCCGACCAGATGACCCTCGGCAAACCAAACCTAGGAAAATATTCCTTAAGCATGGTTTTCGCCGTTGTCATTGCTGTGGCATCTTTTACAGGGAAGGCTTCAACCCATTTACTAAAAGCACAAATAACAACCAGGACATATTTCAGATTATTACAACGCTCCATTTCAATAAAGTCAAAGTGAATCACCTCAAAAGGGACAGAAGGTGGACCAAAACTACCCCTTGGTGTTGATGTACCCTTCCCCATATTGTGCTGTAGACAGACCATGCAACTCTGGACAAAACGCTCAGCTGTTTTCAGGATGTTAACATTTACCCAGACAGTTTCTAACATTTTGCAAATTTTCCTAGCGCATATGTGAGTGGGACCATGAGCCATTGAAACCATCATAGTGATGTACGCGTCTGGCAGCATCCATTTTCCCTCCAAGTTATCCACCCAACACCCATCATCATCCAACCTCGCCAAATCCTCAGCCCATTGCTTAGTTTCCTCTAGAGTGGCATCTGCTTGGATATCTTTTATAGAATCAATTCCTTCATCTATAGTACAGACATTTGTGGCTTCCCTTGTAGTGTACATATGTTACACTCACGAAGCGCTGGTCCCTTTGGTCTAGAAGCCGGCTCTGCGGTTCCGTTCGGAATGGTACCTCCAAGATGGTGGATCGCAGTACGAACGGTTCCGCTATTGCCGTTCCAGTCCTCTCACGTTCGCCAGAGGTACGGCGTACCGCTCACGTGACTCTTCATAGGCCATGGAGACTTCCAGCTCTTCGCGTCGCTACTGTGCTAGCGGATGCTCCGTGAGTTCGCAACTAGGCAATCTCAATCCTTCGTAAAGCCTCTACCTCTACCATTACTAACCCCTCTTCTCTTGACCTTCCAGATCCTCTATCCAGCATTCTTGGCAGATACATATTCCCCGGATTCATCTAGCGTCTCATTCTGAAACGCTGCCTCAGAGTTCTCGAGTTACTGCATTCTGGGTATTAACAAAAACTCTCGTCCAAGTCCCTTCCTTCTTCGAGTATTTTAGGATCTGTTTCTACTTACCTTTACTTTCTTCTTACAGACTAGTGTTCCAGTTACCACTCTCTGTGTCCCGTATTCTCGGCTTCTCTCCTGGTATTTCTAATCCGGCTGGTTAAGAGGTCAGGGAAATCAGTCTCCTGCCTGTTTTTACCCATTTCCCTTCCTGTACTGCTACTATTCATCTCTTCGCTTCTCATCTCTCCCCTCTCCAGAAGCAGTCTTCCGATACTCAACGCCATGATCGAATAGGAGTCATCAGCCTGCGAACCACACTCAAACCACACTCCAATCTTCGGATCCTGCGCTCGACCAGGGTTTTCTTCCCCAGAGGGTTTCCCTGACTGGTGCGTACCTCTCACGCTGAGTTTCCCTACCGGTTGAGAGGTTGACGCATTGGTCGGGGAGATTCTTGAGCTCAGCATTTGCTTTCCCGTTGAACATATCAGTCTGCTCAGGTAAGACCTCCAAACCTATTCAATCGGGAGTTATTGTAACTAGCCTAAGGTTCTAGTATTGCATAACAGTTAGCGACGCCCAAAATAAAAATATAAAATAAGGCTACGGCAGACTGTGATTCAATGGAACAGCAAATGCAACAACTAATTGCCGCCATGCAATCAATGTCCCTAGAGATACAAGCTCTTAAACAGGATAATGCCCAATTACGACAACAGGTTACTCGTGCCTTCTCAGACTCTCCTCCAGTATGTTTGAATACAGGCAAGTTTGACGGAGACCCACACAAACTCAAGGAGTTTCTTGATAGCTGCACTGTGCAATTTACCTTCAAGTCCCGCTTCTTTCCAACAGACAAAGATAAGATTGGCTTTGTGATTTCTCATTTGGCCGGACCTGCTTTGGCCTGGGCTACACCTTTAGTGACCTCTAATAATGTGATCTTGGACTCTTATTCTGCTTTCACCAACAGTTTGAAAGCAATGTTTAGTAGACAAGAGATCTCGGTATCCACGCAAGAAAGACTGTTAGATCTTAGACAAGGTAACAAAGACCTACTTACCTATATCACTCTCTTCAAACAGCTTTCCTCTGAGTCAGGATGGCCAGACGATGGGTTGCTCACCTTATTCCGACGAGGACTTTCAGACGAATTAAAGGATGAGGTAGCTAAGGTTCCGCGTCCGGCAAATCTAGCGGATATGATCACACTCATCATGCAAATCGATTACCGCTTACATGAACGTTCTTTTGAAAAAAAGAAAACTAGAGGCATACGATCTCAACTCGATTATCCCCCCGTAACAAATAAAGCTATCACTTCAGACGAGCCTATGCAAATAGGAACAGTGAGAGGGCCCCTATCGATAGGTGAGAAAGAGAGAAGGAAGAGTATGGGACTATGCATGTATTGCGGAGCTTCGTCTCATAAGTTACGAGATTGTCCTTTAGTTCCCCCCCGACGCACTCCAGCCAAGGGGTCGGGAAACTTCAAAGCCCTACCGCAGGGGGAACAACGGTAGGGGCGCAAGATTCTGATTCCCCGAAGAGAATCCCTGTAAATCTGGACTCAGTAGCAACCACTCAAAACATGGTTATTATTTCTGTTACTCTTGTTTTTCACACTCAGATGGTACAGAACATACCTGCTCTGATAGATTGCGGTGCTGCAGGGAATTTCATTGATGACCAATGGGCCAATAAACATGGAATTAACTGTATACCCAAAGCGATGGTCACTCCTATTCAAGGAGTGGACGGACATCCACTAAGTTCTGGTCCTATCCGAGAACAGACAGAACCTGTTGTCTGTCAAATTGCCTCTCATAAAGAGACCTTATCTTTCGATTTAATCAAGGCAGCCCATTTCCCCATTATATTGGGTCTCCCCTGGTTAAGGAGACATAACCCCTTTATAAATTGGACAGCAGGTACTCTTTTCCTCGGCTCGGAATACTGTGTCAGCCATTGTTTAGCCAAGGAATCAGTTGGCATCTACATCCCGACTGAAAACTCGATCCCTTCACCAGTATCCTCAATAAACAACTTGGAGATTGTTCCGGAATGCTATTCTAAGTATCAGTCTGTCTTTTCCAATCCCCAGTTCCCTACTCTACCGCCTCATAGAAGAGATGACTGTCACATTGAACTTCTTCCGGACAAACCTATCCCGTTTGGGAGGATGTATGTCCTTTCCCAACAAGAAAAGGTAGTCCTCAAAGAATATCTCCAAACCAATTTAAGGAACGGGCTCATTACTGAGTCGGTTTCCCCGGCCGGAGCCTCTCTCTTCTTCATTCCAAAGAAGGAGACTAATGAACTTCGACCTTGTATTGACTACAGGGGTCTTAACAAAATCACAGTGGCAGATAAATATCCTATGCCTTTAATCCCTGACATCTTGGAGGCAGTCCGAGGAGCTTCCTTTTATACTAAACTGGACCTTCGCGGAGCATACCATCTCATCCGGATTGCCCCTGGAGACGAATGGAAGACAGCATTTCGAACCCCATTTGGGCATTTTGAGTATCACGTCATGCCTTTTGGATTGGTGAACGCACCTGCTGTGTTCCAGCGTTTCATGGACCATCTGTTCGCAGATATTCTATTCCATTTTGTAATCATCTACTTAGACGACATCTTAGTATACTCCTACTCTCAAGAAGAACACCTGATACATGTAGAAACTGTACTCAAACGACTGCAGTCAAATCAGCTGTACTGTAAAGCATCTAAATGTGAATTTCACCAAAGACAGGTAACCTATCTCGGGTTTGTGATGTCAGCCCAAGGCATTTCCATGGATCCAAAAAAGATCTCCGCTGTGGTTGATTGGCCCATACCTTCTAACGTTAAGGAGATCCAACGGTTTTTAGGTTTTGCTAATTTCTATAGGAAATTCATCCCTAACTTTTCGGATATTATTCTGCCCCTGACTCGACTGTTAAAGAAGGGAATTCCGTTTGTTTGGGATAAATCCACCGATTCTGCATTTCAAACACTTAAATCCTTGTTCACTTCTGCATCCTGTTTGATTACCCCCGACCAGAATAAACAGTTTTTTGTGGAAACTGATGCATCTCATCATGCTCTGGGCGCGGTCTTACTCCAACAAACCGACCAAAGAGATGAAAGACCAGTTGCATATCTTTCTAAAACCTTCAATGCTTCGGAACAGAACTACTCTGTGCTCGAAAAAGAATTGTTGGCTATAAAAAGGGCGTTTGAAGAGTGGAGACACTTGTTACTAGGTTCACCCTTTCCTGTAGTGGTACGAACAGATCATCAAAATCTCAGGGTCCTACAGAATGCACATACAACCAACAGCCGACAAGCACGTTGGGCGTATTTCTTCCTTCCATTCCGGATCGAATTCACTATTCTTCCAGGAAAACAAAACCAGAGGGCGGATGCTCTCTCTCGTAAGGACGTTCCTGTCTCCCAATTCAGCTCTGAACAATTGTTCCCCAAAGCAAGATTCATCGCTGTCATCACCGACTTCTTAAGCGAATTGAGGACTGCATCGGTTTCTAACCTTGACGCCTGCAAGAAGACAGCCAGTACTTACCATCTTTCCCAGGACGATTCCTTTTTCTTTCACAAATCGCAAGTCTTCATCCCTACTTCAGAGTTGCAGCATGAAGTATTACGAATGTGTCACGACTCTCGGGCCGCTGGGCATCGAGGCGTTCAAGGCACTTTGAACCTAGTGCTAAGATATTTTTGGTGGCCGGAAGTCCGCAAGGATGTACAGGACTATGTAGCAGCCTGCATCGTTTGTTCCCAATCCAAGAATCCCAGAACTCCACCTTTGGGGCTGCTCACCCGGATGCCGATTCCAGAGAAACCTTGGCAAGTGATCTCTACCGACTTTATAGTAGATCTTCCTCCCTCACGCAACAAGACCGCCATAATGGTCACCATTGATTATCTTACGAAATTGGCACATTTCACTCCCATGAACAAGCTGCCTGGGGCTGGGGAAATGTCTAAGATTTTCCTTTCTGAAATTTTCTCCAGACATGGCCTACCGGACACAGTGGTCTCCGATAGGGGCCCTCAATACACCTCCAAGTTTTGGGAAAAGGTTTGCCAAGTCTTAGAAATCAAGCGGGCTCTCAGCTCGGGATATCACCCACAGACGAACGGACAGACGGAACGCCTTAACCAAACCTTGGAGGCCTATCTACGGTGTTTCACATCAGCCGCCCAAGACAATTGGTTGGACTTGTTGCCTTTAGCCGAATTTGCATATAACAATGCCCTTCATTCGGCCCTTCATACTAGCCCTTTCCATTGTACTTATGGATTCCATCCTTCCTTTGTTCCTTCTGTCCCTTTATCCCCTTCTAGTTGTCCAGGAGTGGATGGCCTTATTTCCGAAATACAAGAAGGACATAAATCGGCTAGAGTCTCATTACGAATGGCTCAAGATAGGGCCAAGCGGACTGCTGATAAACATCGCCAAGACGTCCCACCTTTGAGCCCGGGAGATACTGTTTGGTTGGCTTCTCGCTTTCTTCCCCGGCATCTGGTCCCTTCCAAGTTATCCCCTAGGTTCTTCGGTCCATTCAGGATCTTATCGATGGTGGGTTCTGCGGCAGTCAAGCTCGATTTGCCCTCGTCATGGTCCCGGATTCATCCTGTTTTTCACCTCTCCCAGATTCGGTTGACAGTACCGGATCGATTTCACCGGTCGGATTGTACCCCTCCTCCTCCTATCTCTACCGATACTGGTCCAGAATATGAAGTCGCCAGTATCTGTGATTCCCGTTATCGGAGGGGGAGGCTACAGTTCTTGGTGGACTGGAAGGGGTACTCCCCTGCAGAAAGAACGTGGGAGCCGGCCTCTGGAGTTCATGCTCCACGTCTGGTCCGACGATTCTTTAGGTTGCATCCAGGGAAACCAGGGTCGCCCCCCAGGAGAAGGGGGCATACTGTTACACTCACGAAGCGCTGGTCCCTTTGGTCTAGAAGCCGGCTCTGCGGTTCCGTTCGGAATGGTACCTCCAAGATGGTGGATCGCAGTACGAACGGTTCCGCTATTGCCGTTCCAGTCCTCTCACGTTCGCCAGAGGTACGGCGTACCGCTCACGTGACTCTTCATAGGCCATGGAGACTTCCAGCTCTTCGCGTCGCTACTGTGCTAGCGGATGCTCCGTGAGTTCGCAACTAGGCAATCTCAATCCTTCGTAAAGCCTCTACCTCTACCATTACTAACCCCTCTTCTCTTGACCTTCCAGATCCTCTATCCAGCATTCTTGGCAGATACATATTCCCCGGATTCATCTAGCGTCTCATTCTGAAACGCTGCCTCAGAGTTCTCGAGTTACTGCATTCTGGGTATTAACAAAAACTCTCGTCCAAGTCCCTTCCTTCTTCGAGTATTTTAGGATCTGTTTCTACTTACCTTTACTTTCTTCTTACAGACTAGTGTTCCAGTTACCACTCTCTGTGTCCCGTATTCTCGGCTTCTCTCCTGGTATTTCTAATCCGGCTGGTTAAGAGGTCAGGGAAATCAGTCTCCTGCCTGTTTTTACCCATTTCCCTTCCTGTACTGCTACTATTCATCTCTTCGCTTCTCATCTCTCCCCTCTCCAGAAGCAGTCTTCCGATACTCAACGCCATGATCGAATAGGAGTCATCAGCCTGCGAACCACACTCAAACCACACTCCAATCTTCGGATCCTGCGCTCGACCAGGGTTTTCTTCCCCAGAGGGTTTCCCTGACTGGTGCGTACCTCTCACGCTGAGTTTCCCTACCGGTTGAGAGGTTGACGCATTGGTCGGGGAGATTCTTGAGCTCAGCATTTGCTTTCCCGTTGAACATATCAGTCTGCTCAGGTAAGACCTCCAAACCTATTCAATCGGGAGTTATTGTAACTAGCCTAAGGTTCTAGTATTGCATAACAACATATCTGAATAGAGATCAGTAGCAGTTTGTTTGGCTATCTGGTCAGCGAAAGCGTTCCATTTTCCTACATCCTCTATGATTTTCTGATGTGCCGCGCACTTCATAATTGCTAGCTGAGTGGGAAGTGCAAGTGCTGAGAGTAGCTGAACTATCAAGGTGCCATATTGGATCTTCGCACCATGTGAGTTCAAGAAACCTCGTTCTGCCCAAAGTCTACCGAAGTTGTGAACTACCCCAAAGGCATACTGACTATCAGTATATATGTTTACACTAAGCCCTTCGGAAGGTTCACAAGCTCGAGTCAATGCAATAATCTCTGCGGCCTGCGTGGAGTTATGCGAAATTCTTTTGGTTTCCACAATCGTGCTTAGTGTAGTGATGGCATAAGCAGCAGTGGATGTACCATCCGGAAGATTGAAACAGGAGTCATCGCAAAACAGCTCCTCTTGAGGATCGTCCAAAGGTGTATCTTTCAAATAAATCCTGCCTTTAGTTTCTTGTTCTGTGGTATAAAGGCAGTCATGTGAAATTTCGTCACTGCAAGCAATATCTTGCGGAAGAGGCAATAATTCAGCCGGATTCAGTACACAACATCTCTTAATTTTGATATGCGGTGAAAACAAGATCAATTCATATCTTGTTAATCGTGCAGAAGTGAGATGTTGTGTTTGCGTTCTATTTAATAGAACGTTTACAGAGTGAGGTACCAACAAGGTTAAAGCATGGCCTAGGACCATACCCTCGCTCTGTTTTACAGACGCAGCAGCAGCAACAGCCATCAGACAACTCGGCAAAGCGCATGCAACAGGATCAAGGGTGGAGGAAAAGTAACCGCATGGCCTATTCTTCCCCCCATGTTCCTGCGTTAACACAGCCAAAGCACATCCATCACGTTCATGCACATACAACTCAAAGGCCTTTTCATAATTTGGCATTCCCAGAACCGGTGCTGAACACAGTGCTGTCTTGAGCAAATCAAAAGCTTTCTGGTGTTCCAAGTTCCACGGCAATGGAAAAGAAATGCCCTTCTTTGTCAAAGTCAACATTGGTTTGATCACTAGTGAAACGTTCGGGATCCACTGCCTACAGTAAGAAGCCATTCCTATCAAGGCTCTGACTTCCTTCTGTGTATTTGGGACAGACATGCTAGAAATGATTTTAATTTGTTCAGGTGTCTTCTTCCCTCCTTTGACAGGAGATAGCCTAAATAAAAACCTATTTCAGTGAAGCTTTATGTCCATGCTTTGCTAGGTGAATAAGCAATAACATGGTGCCCTCCTTGCAAGCACTTTCTGAGTCTGCAGCTAAAAGAATGTTGTCAACATATTGAAACAATGTACAAGTAGCAGGCAACTCAAGTGTATCAAGCTGTTCTTTCAAAGCCCTACTGTAAATGCTCGGACTTTCCGTGTACCCCTTTGGCCCACGGTTGAATGTAAACGAGCGTCCCGCTAGGGTGAACGCGAACAAGTATCTGCTATCTGTGTGTATAGGAATGCTAAAGGAGGCATTCTTAAGATCTACGACACTAAAATGAGTAGCAGAAGCTGGAATCATCATTAATATCATCGTTACATCAGGCACAATAGGAAATTGTGGAGCAACAACCTTGTTGATAGCACGTAAATCAATAATAAAACTAAAAGGAATTGCATTATCTCCTTTCTTATACACCGGTAAAATCGGACTATTGCACAAACTACCTGCAATTTCTTCAATTACCCCACAGTGTACAAAATCGGAAACTATACACTTCAAAGCTTGCTCAACACCAACCAAAATCTTATACTGTGGAACACGTGGCAACTTTACTCCTGGTTTCAAAATGATTTTAACAGGCTCAATCTGTAAAACACCGACATCATTGTCATCAATCGGCCATAAACACTCCGGAACGTCACTAAATTCCGGCGGCAAAGGTCTAGTCAGAAACTGTGAGGCAGAAAATTGCTGTGGTGAAATCGTCAAATGCACTCCATCCGAAGAACAATGAATTACTGCATTTAAATCCTTCAACAGATTCAACCCCAACAAATTCTCACCACAGTTTGATGTCAAAAGAAACGGACAGTGATCCATGAATGGACCCAGTGAAATCGGTACCGTCAAAGAAACCGGACTAACCACTGGCGTACCAGAAAACCCTACAGAAACATTAGTTTGCCCTGACAGTGGAATGTCTGGAACCCGTGAATGGTCAATGGAACACTTCTGTGCTCCTGTATCTATCAAAAATAGATGCTTCCTATTCCCCACCATCATTTCAATGTAGGGACCTTTCTGATTAACGGGAATAGGCGTCGGTTCCAAACCCTACTTCGGGCAATCCTAGCGAAACAATATATCATTGAAGGGAAGGTCTTCAGAGAGATAAGCAGTAGAAGGATTATCAAAAATATTTCTATTATCCACACTCAGTGGCTGATTGTCTTGCGAAAAAGACTGAGAATTCTGAGAAAACTGGCTTCTACCAGGACCCCCTGCCCCAGGGCGGCCTCTGGATCGTCTACCCATGATACCATATGTGTTAATCGACCTCTGCTGGAGGATCGGGCATTGTGCTCGCCAATTACCCTCTATTACCAATTATTGTCTGCAATAAGCACATTGGTTCGCGTGTACAGGACCCACCGGCACATTACCTTGTGGAACATATTGTCCCCTAAACTGTGCACTACTCCCTCTAGGACTTCTAACAATCTGTTGCAACAACACCTTAGTTTTCAAGTCTCCCTTTTTCTTTTCAATCCTCAGACTGAGACTTAGCTTGCCAAGCACTAAATAATCATTTTCCAGACTCTGTGCTTAAATCTTGTCCACTAAAATCTGAAAATACTTGTTCAAACTTATTAAAGAATTCAGTAGCACCCTCAGATTTTCCTTGAATACAAGCAGTAAGTTTGTCCCAGACAATCCTTCTCTCAGGAATTAAGGCTTTCAGTTTTGTCACTATTCTATCAGGCAAGGTCAGTATCATCTGTGGTGGTCTCTCACCAGCTTTCCTTTCTCTATCTTGCCTAGCCAAATTATCCCATGTGTCCCCTAACCCTGGTACATCGTCTACTGTCCTAATCTGTTTCCACAAATCAGCAGGTAAGAGCACAGGAAATAACAAGTCTATATCACCCAGAGTGAATACTGACGACTGCAAGAAAGATTCCATTTCTTCATAAAACCCTGTCGGATTCTTCCTAATATCTGGGATAGATTGTCTAATGGTATTCACCTCCTGTCTTGAGAACGGGACGTTAACAAACTGTGATACATAATGTGCATCAATGTCATAGGCAGCTACACCTGTTGCGGCATCAGCCGGAACCTCAACTTTAGGGACAAATGTCAGAGGAACCTCTCTCATAGGCAATTGAGAAGTAGGCAACTCCGAACGCTTACTGAGCAACAGAGCCAAATCGAGCGCTAAAGCAGCTGAAGGAGTGTCAGACGAAAAAGCTCTCTTATAGACATTCAATAATTCTGCGGGACAACAAATCTTTCTTTTTATACATTCATCCTGCAGGTATTCACCATAACCTGTATCACTTTCCTCTGCATTTATGGTGTATACTGACCGTACGTGTCATATACTTCTACGGGAGATATCGACATGTCTGAAATCCATCTAAGTGCATCTCTTGTGCAAATTCGTGTTTCTTCACTCATCGATTTACTAAAAGGAAGGAACCGTTTCTGTACAAACATAGCGCCCAAACTATCACCATCTCTTTCATCATTCCGTAACCTTTCCAACTCCCTTCTATACTCAAAAACCCTCTTGACGTGCTCATATACTTTCTCTGCAGTATCTCTTGAATATGCTAAAACATTCAGATTCCTCAACCCTTGTGGGACATCTTCATCATTCAGTTTGTTCCACATTACAGATAAATGAATTCCCAGTCCTTCAATAAAACAGTTTTCTCAGGAAATCTTCTAGATTAGAGAGTGTAGCAAAAACATCAGATTGTTCACCTTTCGCCATGCATTGTTTAGCCCACGCATTCAAGTCTCTCTTTCTCTCTTTAGAAACTGAATAAGAGTTACAATTTTTGATTCAACAACCACTCCCTTATCAACTACAAGCGGAGCAGAACCGCTTGGAAAATAATGTGTAGACAAATCTTGTACAATAGGCAATGAAGGTGCTATTACTGGCACAAAAGACATATCTTCTGGGACCACAACAGTAGGCAAGGGTGGAGGTACAGGCAGAGGAACAGCAATAGGAAACGGAGCAATGACTGGCGGTGGAGGAGCAATAGGAGGAACAATAGGAGGAGCAGGAATTACTACGGGAGGAGGAGCAACAGCAGGAAGAGGTAAGACAACAGGAATAGGTACATAAGGAGGTGGTGCAGTGGCACCAGGCCTACGTTCATTTAAAAGCTTGTCAATTAATTCATCTGATGCATGAAAATCCTTAGACGGGTATATTTTCTGGATGCCAAGTTGAAAAGCCCTGTCCATGTTTCTAACTGACTCTGACTGTTTTTGTTGATCGTACAATAACGCTTTCTCGGGGTTCGACATAGTCTGGCGCGCATGTTTCTCTCTACTTTTAAGCTGCTGCATATCTTCTTTTTTCCAATTTTGTAATGCATCAAATGCTGCAGGTCTAGCTTTTTTCTTTAACAATATAGATTCTAAATATTCTATATGAGAAATCTCAAAGCTACCATTGATTGGCCACTGAAGTTCGGAAGCATGTCTAGTTTGTCTGTGCCAAATATCGTTGAACACTATACTACCAATGCCGTACTTACAGTACTTAGTACATGCCGGCGACCCCTCCTCTGGTGCCGGATGGCCAAATTCCAAAGATTGTCTGTCTCTGCGGAATAATGCCCTGAAATAGGCAGACAATTTCTCAGGCATATCAGATTTCTGGTGTTACCTGGCAGTAATTGTACTTGCGAGAACAATGCTCCAAATCAAATATCAGGATACTTAGGAATCGGGGCACGACGCACCTGATCAAAGGACTAAGGAGGTCTGATCGGATTACTAAGGACAACAAAAGCCCCTTGTGGTTGGTGATTTCAGCAAAACTGCCCGCCTCGATATATGGACCCTCATCAAGATGCCGTCTCGGACCCCGTGCTCACCGTCCAGGGATCGGGTCGTGCAGTACTGTTTAGGTGTCGCGTCTCATCCAAGAAGGGGCCTCCTTTCTCACCGTCCGATCCCGGTCCGATAGCCGCGTCAACACTTCAACGAGATGGCATCAATCTTGAGGTTCCCTATTCGAGCGCCATCTGTAAAAACAAGGAAATATCGAGACTGAGTACCACAAAAGGAAATACACCAATCACGGGCTGGAAAGATTCACAGATCTTTATTCTGTATAGTTGCAAGGAAACACAGATAGCTATCTGGCTCTCAACACCCTGCAATGAGTACCAGCCCGTCAAAGAGAGGAGAGAGAGTGCTAGACATCTAAACATTCGTGCTTTTATACAATTTTCAGAAATTATCCAGCCCCTCTACATGTTAATAATCTGCGATCTAGAGTTTGTGCCTAGTTCACATACAGCTTATACAATAATATGCAGAAGGATTACATGAGTTTGCATTTCCAACAATGTTACAATGGTGATATGTTCTCGGATCCGCGGTAAACCTTAGTCTATATCCCTTCACAATGTAGTTTGGCCTGTGTCCACGCTTGGGATTTACTCTGCATTGTCCCAACGTTTACACAGGGATGACTCTTATGTGCGCAGACAATGTGAGGACAACAGTTCATGTATAGTACAAGGTCTCATTACCTAGTGTAAACAGTCAGCCCTTGGACAGAACTCAAAGGTCGGGAGGCTTGGCTGCAAGTTGAAAACACAGGCCACCATTTTAGAACAGAGAATGTATAAACAGAAATCAAAATGGCGGATGATTCTAAAATGCCGGCAAAGTCGATCCGAAATCGGAACTTGCAGCGCCGTTTTCCCCATAGAGCGACTAGGCTTAGGCCAATATAAATCTAAAGGAGGCACTATATGATTTCCCATTTAACAAAGGCAAATACAATCTTAGCAGAAAAATTTGGCAAGCGCAGAACGCATAATAATATTTTTGTGCTAAGGGATGGATCAGGGATCTTATGTCACGATGACAATAGTAAACGTGACATACTGGACCAGATGGAATACCTGAGCACTATAGTTTTTCTGCCCCTCCTCAGTAGGCAATTAAACAACTTGAACAGACGATCCTAAAGGAGGCGGTAGAGGCGGCCATTAAATTGCTTAAATACAACACTCCTGGCTCAGACGGTTTCACGTCTCAGTTCTTTTAAACATTTTGGGCCCTATTGGTTCCCCACCTAACAAAGCTGTTCAACTCCTTTTCTAAAATAGGGACGATGTCCACAAAGATTCAGACGACGTCGACTATCCTACTCTTAAAGTCAAATAAAGACCCCAAGTCGCTCAATTCGTACCGCCCGATTAATCTTATGAACAATGATGCCAAGATTTACAAAAAAATGTTGGCAGGCCATTTGAAGATCGTGCTTCCTGCCTTGATTCGCCTAGACCAAACAGGTTTAATTGGTCAGAGAGGTACGCAGGACAATATCAGAAGGGTCCTCAATATTGTGGAAATAGCAGTAAATATGGGGTTTGGAGGTGGGTGTGATTGCATAAAGCGTTTGATCAGTTGGATTGGATTTACCTCAAGGCTTTGAGACATGGTTTTGACCCAATATTTCAGCAATATCTTCTAGCTAATTATGCTGCTCCTACTACAAAAATCTGGGTCAATAGTAAAGCAACCCCCCAGTCCCTGTTGCTAGAGGGACGAGGCAAGGTTGTCCGCTATCCCCCTTGCTATTTGCTTTTCTTCGATGGAACCCTCTGCTGCCCGAGTTCAGAATAATCGATTTATCAGGGTAATAACACACAAGGATTAGGAATATAAGATTTCCCTATATGCCGACGATGTTCTAGTAACATTAACAGAGGTGGGAACATTAATCAGAGCCCTGATGGAGGAGCTGGAGAGTTTTCAGTGAGTTTCCGGGGTTCTTAATACATTTTTCAAAATCACAAGGATTCGTTTTTTGCGCTCCCTCTGCAGCAATTAAGGGCGATATTCGCCTCATGCCCAATAGTATGGAAACAGGACTCATCTAGATATAAAATTCCCCTCAAACATTAAAGCACTTTATGAGATGAATCTTGTTACAGTGTCTGTCCTGCTTACCGACACCAATGCCCTTCGTACACTGCACTCTGCAACACTGAAATAACCACACGGCAGACCAGAAGTAGGGCCTCATCATGAGTTTGGCGGTAACCCTTAAATCCGGCGGTAGCACTCTTACCGCCGGATTTAAGGGTCTGCCAAATCAGGGCTTCAGCGGATTTCTCCCCGAGAGCTGGGGGGAAATCCGCCGAAAATTTGCGCTCAGACCACCGGCGGAAAATCCGCCGGCGGTATGAGCATGAAATTTCCCCATTGAGCCCAATGGGGAATGGGGCATTCCCAAATGGGCTCAATGGGGAATGGGGATTTCCAAATCCGCCAAACCCGTGATCCGGTGCTAATAGCGCTTGTGAGTTTGGCGGTAGGGCACATAGCGCCAGCACTATTAGCGCCGGCGTTACCGCCCAACTCGTGATGAGGCCCGTAGAAATGTTTAGCCTGTGTTGAAAGCAGGAACCAAACGCCTAGGTGGACTGCTCTCCCACCTCAGGCCATTTGCATCCTTCTATACAGACAAGGTGGCTACTCCAGTCCTCATCACTCCTGTTAGAGTACTGCCTGCTTGCTGTGTCCGGGCCCATGTAAGGCATGTCGGTACAAGAGAGGGACAAGCGATACAGGTGTCCACCTGGATTTCCAGGTTCTTAGAATAATGTATTCCTGTGAACGGGGAAGTCTAGCCTTGGGGGTCTGGTTACAGCTTGTAGTCACGAACAGCGTGTACTTCTCGAGGAGATGATTTCCCATGGCCTGAGGCATGTCCGTCACACAATTCCACAGCCATTGTGACCTTGCTGGTGCCAGCCCAACCTCTCCTTGCGCATAGCCTCAAGAGAAGTATATAAGCACATAGTTAGAACTGGTAACAAATATTGCTCCTCTATCTACTGAAGCGGAGGACACACTGCATAGGTGGACTATGCAGGAAATCTCTTGGCTGGGACGGGTCAAAGCCAAAAAGATCAATACAATGCCCAAATTGCTGTACCCCTTCTTAAAACTCCCAGTACATATCCTGATGTACAGGTTGCATATTTTTAAAATAATATTCTCACATTCCATTGGAAGGGTAGAAGACCCAGAATAGCAAGGGAAGTGTTATTGAGAAGCCCCAGGTTGGGAGGTGTAGGAGTCCCAGACGTATATCGATAGTACCTAACAGCCCAGTTGGTGCATATATTTACCTGGGGATAACTGCCTCTGAGTCCCAGTTGGTTGCGCATTTCGCAGCTTCCCTTCATTAGCACGGCCCAATATCTGTCAAGCTTCGCCCTTTTGTCCTCCACTTGACTTTCCCTAGGGTGTTTGAATAAAGCAATTGAAAGGTGGGGTATCTCTCAGGGATTGGGGCCACTATCTCTGATGTTTAATAACCTGGATTTTATGCCAGGGCTTTTGATGCTAAACTTTAACCAATGAGGCAACAATATAATGGGGGGGTATCCCTCACGCTGTTATCTTTCTAGCTCCAAACAAACGATCAAAGAAGTTGGTTTTCTAACTTTAAGGCAAAGGTAATCTCGGTAAAGGTAGACAATCAGAATAACAGCAAACTCTCTTACCTTGTCTTCAAACTCAAAGTGGATATTAGGGAAACACCTGAGTCCCCCTCTCCCAGCCTAAGGAAACAGGCGTGGAGTGGAGGCGTCAGGGAAACCCTTGGTCGGGAAAAACCCTTGTTGCTGGGAATCGTTGAGAGTTCCCGACGAGGACTGTCGCGGCTCGTGAGCGTCGGGAGACAATCCCCGGAGGTACGAAGGAGTCGAGGATGTCGGTGTCCGTGTTTTTTGCCTCTGACTGTTGATACAAACCAGAAAGGTAAGTGTTCTGTCTTTTATGGTAAAAGATACTCAAAAAGCGGGGAGGAAAGGAATTTCGTACCTTGGGAGGAATTCTAAAAGGTTTCAGGTGTTGGTAACAAGGTGGCTGGCGTTCGGCAGTCTGAGAAGGGTTTACTGGAATTCGTTCTGAAGATATTCAAGGTAAAGATAAGTAACGAGTACTATTTGACTGATCTAAGAGAGCGGGAGATAAGTAGCGTACCTACCCTAGCATATAATTCCTTCTGTGAGAAGTCGTGACTTCCATGGAAGAGGAGGAGTCTGGGTACTGTAGTTCAAGAGGTGGAATGGGTCTGCCTTTGCTAATACCGAGTGGGAGAGAAAAAAGGTTAACTGCGGGTTCAACTGAGAAGGGGAGAGTTGTGAGAATCGATGAGCTTACTTACTGGGAGGCAAGTGCCGAAATGACTAAGTAAGAGTTGGGTGTCGGGAATGGCTGGCTTGTGAATTGGTCCGCGAGGAGGCAACTAGCGGAACAAAAAAAAAGGGGTTAAGCAAGCAAAGTAGGAAAAGAAGAGGTTACGTAGAGCGGTCTGGGATATCCAAATGAATCCTAAATTACTCACGGAGCGTGGCTCACGATAGTCGTAGCAACGCGCTGGTCCATCGGTGTTGATGTGGGAAATACTCTTCCGTGTTGACGGGGAGGAGTCACACCCTCCTGATCTGATCGAAAGACTGGACCAGCGCACGAAGGACTGGGCGCCATTTTGGAAGGATAACTTCGCACCCCTTGTACATACCGCCAACGGCGCCACACAGACCAATTCCGCGTCGCACTCGTGACACACATGTTCGAGGAATGTAAAGGAAAACGAGAGGTTTAGATACACAAAGCTATTGTCTTTGGGCCTCTAACCCTGAAGTCAAACAGAGGGGGACAAGAGCGCTGTGTGCGTTGGAACTCACAAACCTGTTGGGACTGACAAAACTGAAAGTTTCAACACTTTATAAGCTACTAAACCATTGTGATCCCCAGGAGCTGGAGAGGTTGCATGGATAGGGAGGGGTATCTACTACAATATGTGGTGGTTATTTCCTAAAGCTCAATTCTTCTGGTAAGAGTTTTTCTCACACATTGAATTAAACACAGGTGTCAATTTACCAATGGACCCATTGGTGGTAGTGCTGAGGGACCGGTGTGATGGGGTCTACCCGCTTAAAGGTAAAGGAGCAACCCTCATTACCCATCTCATACTGGCAGCAAAGATCCCCTGGCACATAACTGGAAACCCCCTGAGGTTCCGATTATCCCAATGTGATGGGGCAAGGTTTGGGGGATCCATGCTGCTGAGAAAATCACAGTGTTGTCATTGGGGAAATATCCGTCGTATGTGGGGATCTGGCTCCCTTTTATCAACTATGTCAACAATGCACTTCCTGGGATATATAAATGGAACCTCTGCAAATATCTGGCCCTGCTAGGAGTGGAAACCAGAGGAAGGATTGATCCAATAATAGACTGAAGATCTTTGCTGTAATGTGGTATGTTGGAAGGAGGTCAAGATTGCCCTGCCCTTACAGCTACGTAAAATGGAGGATCATCTCACTTTTTGAAAGCAATTGAAAATGGTTCTCTTTAACTTTAACTCCTTCTGTACCCTCTATCTCTCAGCGCCTGGATGCCCACAGGCTTTGGCGAGGTATAAGCTCAATAACAATAACAATTGAGGAAGGCTCATTGTTCAGTTGTATGCAATGAACTGCTGGAAGTTATGTTACTTGGCATTTATATAGCGCTTTATATATCATTGGTATGACCTCAAAGCGCTGGTAGGTTGAACGCCCTTGGGAACCGTAGTTCAGGTCAGTAGAGAGAGATAGTGTTGCATGGTGCGTGGGTGTACCGGATATGTGTGCAGCTGGTGTGTTTGTCGGATGATAGCTGCTTCCTAGCGATAGGTGTGGTGCTGACGATATCAGTTGGATGTGTGCAGTCTGGTGGGTGGACACCCAGACTGGGTTCTGGCTGCGTTAGGCCTGAGGAACGCCTATGTGAACAGCTAAGCCGGAATGTGCTCAGCTAGCTGCGTTTTATTAGGGTGATGAGGTGATCGTGGGGCCGTGTTCGTATGTGAACAGCTAGGCCGAATTATCAGGGGTATAGCTGTGTTCTAGCTGATTGATGGTGTATAGTAGAGAGTAAGCGTAGTGGTGTGATCTGGTGGTTATCTGTAAAGCACGTGAGAGTAGGCACGTGAACAGGATGGTGGGGACATACATAGCGACATACGGACATATAGCGACGGGTCGATACAGGTATATATATGGGGACACAGGTATATATGGGGATACAGGTATATATGGGGATACAGATATATAGCATATATAGGGGATACGGATATATGGCGACAACACGGGGGACAGGTGCACACTGATACAACGTGTGGGGTGAATTTCGACAGGTTCCACCCATTATAATCTGCCCCATTAATTCAGTCTACTCCGACCATTTTTCTCTCTTCATCTAGTCATTTCACCTATGTTATCTATGTCATTTATTCCACCTATTCTATTCACTCTATTCATTCTACCTATTCCATCTACTCTATCGATTCAATCTATTCCGTTCATATTGTCGATTCAGCAATTCCATCTGCACTAGCTGTTCCATCCACGCAAGCTGTTCCATCCGTTCATCTGTTCCATTCATCTATTAACTATTCCATCCATCCTATCCAGTTCATGCATTTAGACCAGTTTGTCAGTTCTATCCGGTTCATCTGTTCTATCCAATTCATCCATTCTATTCAATTCATCCATTCTATTCAATTTGTCCATTCTGTACGATCCATCCATTCAATCTATTCCATTCATCTGTCCGTTCATCTGTTCTATCCAAGTGACTCAGAAGCAACTTAAATACTTGGTTTAGTATTATTGATCTGTCTTTCTCTCTAATAAATAAAGGTGTTTAAAAAAAGGAAAACAAAAGAAAAGAACAATAGAACAGAACTCCCCAGCCAAATAATACTGAGAGGATTGGAAATAAAAAGTCAGTTAAGAAAGACAGTTGAAAATGAGAGCAGAAAAGAGAGGCCTAAATTCATCCAAGGCGCCAGGGGGCGCATGGAGGAGCCCCACAGAGACTAATTCAGGGGACTGAGCTGCTGATGCTGGGGGAAGCTCATCTGCCTCAGGTCCAGAGTGAGTGTTATCCCACCTGGGGGCCAGACCGGAAGGGCCTAGCAGTATCAAGGGCCCAGGCAGCGTGTAAGGTGCTGCCTGTGCCAAAAAATAACAGCCCAGGCTACTTTGTGGGTGGGGGGGTTGCCCAGACCAGGCTGCCCAGCCGTGCCCCCTGACATCCCATCTCATGGCCAGCGAGGCAGGCCCTTCATAAAAGTCCCCCCGGGATGAATATGCCAGGTGCAGCCCGGGAGGTGAAGAGCAGTAAAGTGTGCTCCACCCATGAGGGTGGAGCAGTGAATATAAGTCCAGGGCTGGCCTCGCCGGCCAGTCCGGGAGCAGAGGAGGAAGGAGAAAGTCCCATCTGCTCCTTTGGCCATCTCGGAGAAGGAAAGCCTTGGGCCGCCCAGTGGAGCAGCCCAGGTGAAGATCCGTGTCCCGCCCAGTGTGCCTCATGACACATAGCAGAGGAGGCGGGTTGAAAACAGACCGCGGCATGCGGCAGTGAATGCGGCTATGTCTCCATTGACATGGGGATGTGGCCTGTCTTCAAAAGGGCAGTGGGAGTGGCAATGATCACGGCAGCATCCCCACAACACAGGGAACGCCACCTGAAGACAAAATGGCAGCCAGAGGCTGCAGCAGTGATGCGGACGGCCTCCAAGTCAATGAAGCTGCCCAGAACAATTTAAAAATGCTGCAGGTGTGGTGGTGAGCGTGGGTGTATCTCTCAGCCAACGGGCCCACCCAGAAGATTTGGGGAGTGCTGCAGCAGTGATCGCAGATGGCCCCCATGCCCAGGGGGCCACACTAAGGAATCCACAGAGGACGCAGGAGCGGTGGTGACAGCGGGCGGATGCTCACTCACACAGAGGTCCACCCCGAAGTTGCACAGTAAGTGTGGGTCGCCCCAGGTGGTGGATGGGGGCCACCCTGAAGAAAGAAGAGGGGCCTTGCCCCACTTGTCAGCATGGAGACAGGCCTCCTTCCAGCCATGCACCCAGCCATACCAACAGCTATGCAGCCAGCTAGTCAGCCACCAAGGACAGACCCAGGACGGTACTGTAAATGGGTGACTGACTGTAGCAGTCACCCCATTGTGTTTTATGTGTGGTATCTGTTGTATGTAACTATATTTATGTATGTGTAGTTATATGTATATGTATATAATTAATACATGTTAAGTAGGATGTTATGTAGGGAATAGGGGGTTTAATGGGAATGTTGTGTATGGTTAAAAGTTAAGTAGTGGGTGAATCAACAAACCATCGCCAAACAATTTGTTTGAGTCGCGCTAGTCAATTTCTAAAATAGGTAGATAGTAGTGATTCCTTGCTGCATGTACTTTGTAAGGGGTGTTACCTTCTCCTGGTAATGTAACTAATTGAGCTACATTTGTATTTTCCCTAAAGGTGACCATGCACCTAGGAAAACAAACTCCAATGACACATTTGAAACGAATCCACTGCTAAGGTCTTCAAATAGAAAGTACTTTTAATTGTGTGTTTATTAGTGCACATAGTTAGTTAGCAAATGCTAAACCTACACCTTTGCACATGCTAGTGTTTCACCACGCATGTGGCTTTATTAAGGTTAGTGCATAACAGTTGAAACAAAATCTAATTTTGATTTGAAATTTTTAACATTTTATTGGGCATTTGTAATGCTCTTATACATCAACAAATTGTGTTTCAAAGCGCCCAGATGGCAAAGGGATGGGAAGGGAACAGGGAACAGCAAGACAATGGAAAATGGAGAAAAATAACAGTGATGAGAAAAAAACAAAAAACGGTCCTTCTAGGCCTTGTGAACATTTGGATCATGCAAGTGCAGAGAGAGAGAGAAAGGACAGGGGAAGGGGGTAAGTGCTAGAGGTTCCACAGAGGGGGTGTAGTGCAAGATAATTGCATTGACAACAGTTAAGTGACAGAGAGCCAGTTGCAAGGGCAAAAGCAAGTGCCGGGCAGTGACCACTGGATGGAAGAGGGGTCACCAGCCCATACTATAAGTGCAGGCCATTGAGACAGCACAGGCAAAGTGGTGCCCGAAGGCAAGTGCAGGGGGAGGGTGGATGCTGCGGGTGATGGGACGGCAGCCAGGACCCAGAGTACACAAGGGTCCAGGCCACCAATCAGAGCGACTGCGGGGTATAGCATAGGAGGGAGAGAGGAAAGGAGGAGGAGAAGATGAACGTCTTGAGTTGCATGCAGAACTTGAGGAGATCCGGCTCAAGACTAAGAGAAAGGGGGAGGCTGTTCCAGAGGAGGTAGCCAGCTGAGGAAAGGGAACGGCCGCCTGCTCTCTGCTTAGAGAAGCACTTGACGAGCAGAGAGTTGGAGCCAGAGGATCGCAGGCATATGGAAGGAGAGTATTTGGTGAGAGCAAGTTGCAGATAGCGTGGCCTCCGGCCCAGGACAGCCTTATGGATGATGCAGAGGGATTTCAATTAGATCCATGCAGCAACCGGCAGCCAGTGGAGAGATTGTAGGGCTGGAGATATACGGTCCCTGGGCTTGTGGCCAAGGATAAGTCTTGCAGCCCTATTCTGGATTAGTTAGAGGGGCGGGGAGAAGAAGAAGGTAGATTACAATAGTCCAGCCTGGAGAGAACCAGAGCTATGGTGACATTAAGCTTCTGGGCAAAAGTGAGGAAAGGGAGGATGCCTCTGAAGAGGTAGAGTTGGAAATGGGCCTTCTTGGCAAGGTCCAAGATGTGAGGAATGAAAGTGAGAGCGGAGTCGAAGATAACTCCAAGGTTTTTGGTTTCAGAGGAAGGAGAGGGGGGAGATCCCATCGCGGCTGGCCAGAGTGAAGGGAGAAAAGAGGGAACAGGAGTCCTGATAGGAATTACTCAATATAATGTGACAAAACATGATGGTTCCAATTCGATATTCACAATTAATGCATTTCTATAATTGGTCCAGTGACCCATCCCAAACTGGTTTATTGAAGCCTAATAGTCACTCTAAACGTAAATCAATCTTGATTCAAAAGCTTCTCATTGTGAAATGATCTAATTTGGAAAAATAACCAATTTAGCGGTCCCTGAGGAAGATGGTCAAGGGAGAAAAGAAAGAGAAAACTAGAGGGGAGACAAGTGCTACCTGTTAGTCACTTTGTCTCTGGAAATCATGATAGAAATAGGATGCACAATAGAAATATATTGAGCATCATTATAAGTATTTCAGTGCAGAATTAACATCCCAGTAATAACTTTTATCAGCACGTTTCCGCACCAGCATATTATGAGTTTGGTGGAGGGGTGGCCAGATTTACCAGAAGCTCCGATTTATCAGACGGCATGGAATGGGGAATTCCCACCCTTCCCGCCACTTGCAATCTGCCGGTAATTCCGGCAGACCAAGTGGTTGGAATGGTATTACCCTTTGGTGGTATCCTGCCAGATTTACTGGCAGGATACCACCAAACTCTTAATGAGGCCCAATATTAAATCTTATTAAAGCAAGTGCATCTCTCGTCTTAAAGAAAATGTTGATTTTATCACATGTGACAAAGTAAAGATATGCATTCAAAAAAGAAAAGAGATAGATCACTTGTCTGACAAAATATACATCCCTCATTTCAAAGTGATGGGTGCTGTTTACAGCTGTACA